>NC_028453.1:8465384-8529287 GCF_000263155.2 Setaria italica | reverse complement strand
CTCTCTCTCTTGCTCTTGGAACACACTTGGTGAAACAGGGAAATCCACTCAAATCTACCCCTTCTGGACCATATCTAACATCCCCCAGCCTATAGAACACTTGAAAATAGAAACAATCCGACATGCCTGCCAACATATATGAAACGGCTAGTCCAAATTAATCTTAGCAATATATATTATTTAACTACAATAACGACCTCAATTCAATAAACAAACAACTATGTAACACTAAACCAAGCTTACTAACTACATTTATCATAGGCTTGTACCAGAACTAATATAGACGACAAATAAATCTCACATCCACTAAATATTTCTAAATCTCAGATCCGCTAAGATTTCTTAAATTTACTATCATCTAAAATAAAGCTATTATACTACCTAAGGTAAATCTACTATACCACCTAAGCTAATTCTATACCACCGAAGCTGAATCTATTTTACTGTCTAAGCTAAATCTATTGTGCTAACTAAGCTACATTTTGCTACATCTAAATTCAGCTAAATGTTTCTAACTCTCAGATTCACTAGCTATTTCTAATCTCAGATCCACTAATATTTCTAAATCTAGATCTAGTCACTATACTACACTATCTAAACTACGAGATTAATAAAATTTACCTGGGAATGACGGAAGAATTTTCTTCCCCCCTTCTTCCCTCCTCCTCCACTCCTTTCTTCCCTCCTCCTCCTCTCCTCTCCTTTTTTTCCTTCCCTTCTTTCCTTTCTCCTCTCCTTCTTTTTTTTTCTTCCCTTCTTTCCTTTCCTCTCTCTCTGGCGTGGCAGGCTTCTGGTGGGATGATAGGCTTCTGGTGCGGGGGAGGGGGAGGGGTGCGGGTGGGATTTATACTGGGCAAGCCCCGCCAGTTTAGCTGGCGGTAAGGGCCTTACCGCCAGTTCAAACGGCGGTAAGAGCCTTACCGCCGTTTCAAACGGCGGAGCATCCTCCGGTGCCACGCGGAGGCTTATCCGGTGGGTGATCGTTGGGGCGTTTCGCCTTACCGCCGGTTGAACGAGCGGTAAGGCCTTACCGCCGATTCAGCCGGCGGTATAAGCCTATTTTTATAAATTTTCTATTCGACTATATATTTTTTGGAAAATTAAAAGAATATAAAAATAAAAAAAATTAGAGAACGCGGACGGATATCCGTCTGTCCTCTGTCGCCTTAAGGGCGAGCGGGTTATTTCGGCTGTCTTTGGACTGCTATGTTTGGCTCGGCCCGCTAAATATTTTTCTTTTTATCCGCGTCTTGATTTGGTTCGTTTTCTTTCCACAGCTTATTCGGCCCATTAACTCCTTGGGCTGCTATATTCGGTTCGGTTTTTTCCGTTTCGGCCCGTTTGATTCAGTTCGTATTTTTTTCACGACTTTTTAAGGTGTTGGTATAAGTCTAAAAAAATGCAAGAAGAAGAATTTGAACTCGACCTACCACTTAGCAAAATAGTGCACTACCATTGCACCACCAGATGATTTGTGAGTGTTATGAAATACGGATCTATTAAAACAGTTTCTTCTATTATTCTTAGTATTAGTTCTCCATGCTTAGTATTAATTTTATTATATTATTATTTCTCTTCGTTATTCATTTTTGTAACACTAACTTCTCTTCTCTTTTCTTTTTATTATTCTTTAATGTTATTTATTTTCCCTTTTCTCTTATACCGCTCATATATATTTTTTTCGTCTAAACAAATAATTTGTTCGCATGACGTGTGCTAGTGGGAGATGTGCGATGTCTGGGAAAGAAAGAACATTACATCACTCTTTTTTTCACATTCATTTTCTTTCTCTTGACGACTTGGGATGCTCCGATGAATCTTGATGTAGTTTTTCATTTGTTCGTGTGTATAATAATTTATTCCTGATGTGCAAATTATTATCTATTTATTTTTTGGATTGCAATATTTGTTATATGTCCATAATGCATTTGTTCTAAATATATAATATTTTGTTCGGTGAATTTTTTTAATTTCTTCCAGGTGTATATATACTTATTCTACATCCGTGCAATTTGTTCTAGATATACAATTTTTAGTTACATGAGTTCATATAAAATTTTTCGATATGTAGAACTATTTTGTTCTGTGAGTTCGTATAATTTGTTCCAGGTGTTGATATTTTTATTCTGTAAGTTCATACAATTTGTTCGATATGTGCATATGTTTTGTTCCTTGAATTTGTATAATTTGTCCAGATATACAAATCTTAGAAAAATTCTCAAACATAATTAAAAATAGTGATAAATAACATTCGTCCAAATATAGTCAAGTGGGGTCTTATTTTGAAGGTTTTATTTTAAAAATCTAACAGTGCAAACATAATTTAATTTGGATGTTTTGATTTTTTTAGTTTGAAACCTTCTTTACTTCTGGGATGACATCAGCAATCACATACGAGCAATTCTCTCTCTATGAACTATGATACCGTTGCATGCCCACAAATAGTCAATTGAATCCCTCCTATCACACGCGTGTGAGTATGCTTCAGGTGACGGCTAACCGCACAAGCCTATCATATCCGATGAAGGGCCAAGCCTACCAGATCTATATTTAGCTCGCATCGTACGTGGCAAGTACTTTCATACACATAGGATTTTATTGATTAATGTTTGGCCGATGAGACAACTTCCCCACTATTGTAATGCATCCCCCATTGTTAGAGGAGGCGACCTTTTCTCTTCACCAGATTGGTTGTGCCAACACATCTTTTCCTCACGCTAAATCCTTCTTTTTCCGTGCGTGAAATCAATTCCATGGTGCAAGACCGCGCCATTTTGTTGTTATACCTTCGTACCTTATCCATCTGCTGCCTCACGTTTCATCAAAATCATCTAAAATCTCCTCTGCTTTCGACTTATGGCGTCCTCTCCAGTGTCCCAAGTCAAAAAAGAAAATGGTGCCCCTACGTGAGACAGTCAAGTGGCAAGGAGAATGCATGCAGCATGTACAAGAACAACGAGATGAAATATCATTTTACCCTCAAACTTCAAATTCACTTTCTCATAAACCCTACATTCGTTTTTTTAATATGCGTTGAATCTTTGTATTGCTTAGAATTGATTCACAAAAGAGGAGATCTTAATTATGTGGATATTTTTTAAAATGTTAGATTTTTTCTCATGAAGCGAAGCTAGAATGTTTTCTTAGCTGGAAAACTTTTCTCTAGGAAGTCTTTGTAACAGTTTCTCTTTAAGCTGCACCACTTTTCTTGTAAAGCTAGGATATTTTTTGAGTGGGACATTTTGAAAGAAAATATACATTTCAAGGTTGAGATTTAAAATAACTAGTCATCCATCCATCCCCTCTAATCAAATTGTGCATCTCGGTCATTCATCTCTTATGGCACTAGCCTCAAACACCGGTGAATTCAACATAACCCAATTGCTTGGTTCAGTTCCGTGCAACTAATTATTCTTTTATTAATAGGTGGCATGCTTGATAGCCAGTGGCGGATCCAGAAACGGGCTCCGCCCCGGGCTAACTAATATAAGGCTTAAAATCTTACTAGCCATACACTATTAGATATAATATATTTTTCAAAGAGCACAATCCAACCAATAGACTCAAATAATACATAGAATATTGAAGGTAGAAAAGTACCAAATTAAGAGTCTTCCATGATAAAAAAACAACCATACATGTCTTCATGAATTAACACCACTTCCACTTGTTCCGACGTCCTCGATTCTACATTAAAATTTTCAACATATCAGCCCTATATAAAGCAAGATAACATTATGTATTGAAATAGACTAATACAAGTAAACAACACGCACCTTGAGCCCTCGTTTGGCAAATTCATCTTACGGTTTCTTAAGCCTTGAAAGCGCTTTAGAATTTTTTCATCTTCAATCGACGCAAACAAATCTCGCTCAATATAGCACATCATGCTATTATTCAACCAATCATCATTCATTTTATTTCTTTGTTCAGTCTTGATAATATTCATAGCAGAGAAGGCTCTTTCAACTGTTGCTGTTGCCACCGGCAAAATCAATGCAAGTTCAATGAGACGATACACCAAAGGAAAAACTGTATCTCTTTCAGTCTGAACCATCTTCTCAGCAAGGTTACCAAGATCAATACAAGTGTCAAAATTATCATCATTTCTGACTTCATCAATGAATATAGGAAGGTCACCCGCAAGCTTTATGCAGTCATAATCACAGAAGTCATCTTTATAAATCTTAGCAAGCTCAACTAACTTCTGTACTTCAAAGTTGGCAAAAGAATCCCTCGGATCAAGACAAGCAACGCATCTCAATAGTTGAGTTGATCTTTCTGGAAATCGATTGTTTAACTCACAATAAACTTGATCAATCACAACATTGAAAATTCCATGATGAAAATGATGGTAGTAACTCACTAGTTTAGCACCACGACATCTCGAATGACCTCTAACTGGTATCATATCTTCCATATTAGGAATTTCTATGTTGTTGAGGAGGCAAAACTCCTTTACTTCTTCAAAAAGAGCATCCCAACCATTTTCCCTCATTTCATTCATATTTCTCATCACAGAGCCAATTAATCCTATTGCACGAACAATGTTTTGATTTTTCTTTTGCAAACATTGTGACAAGTCTTGAGTCATCCCCAGTACTCTAATCATAAGATGTAATATGAACACAAATTCAAATGACTCCATTCTTTGAATCAATCAAGAGGCTGTAGTTTTTTTTCCCATCAGTTCCATCTTCACTAATATTCTCCAACACCTCCAGTACAGAGGACCACATGATCATAAGACGTGCCAATGTTTTGTGATGTGTACCCCACCGTGTATCACCAGGCCTAGCAAGACTAGTTTCTTGGTTTTTCCCTCTCCTAGAAAAAATAGCACTACTATCTAACTGCTCAACAAGCTTATCATGATGACTTTGAAGGAGTTGATCTTTCCTCTTGCAAGAAGCACTAACAACATTGACGATTGAAGTGACATAATTGAAGAAATCAAAAGTTGAGCCACAACACTTGGCTACAGAAACTACCACAAGCTGCAATTGTTGAGCGAAACAATGGATGTAAAAGGCATATGGGTTTTCGTTCAATACCAGTCTTTGTAACTGTTGGCGCTAGAAATCGACTGATCGGATTTGTAACGGCCTCGGACAAAAATCCTTCGCGTCAATCTTAATTCGAGCCCCTGATCACCTGTCTTAGTTTTTCCAAGCCTAAGTGTTCAACCTCCAGATCTTCCGACCCCTGCGATCCGACCCCTCGCCGTGGTCCCCCCAGTTCCGACCCCGCCGACCCCCAACCCACCGTCGGATCTTCCTAAGCCATCCCGCAGCATCGCCCTCCAGTTCGAGCAGTGGACCACCGAGACTGACCGGTGGGCCCACGAGATCTTTTCCCCCAGATCTCCCGCGAGAGGCACACTTGAGTTGCATGCCCGCTTCAGTTTTCCCCTGCCACGTGGCTCAACTCCTCCGACGTTCGCCGCTCCGCCTCATCTTCGGCCCGCGACCGGATAGATTCTCGCGCCCCCTTCCCCAATCACGGCGGAAGCTCCCTGCTACTCTTTCTACAGCACCTCGCCGCCCGCGCCCATCATCACATCGCCAGATCCCGGCCGGAGAGCCCGATGCCGCCCGTCTTTTCCGTCACCTCGCTACAGTCGCGCCGCCCCGATCTTGGCTACACGACGATTCCTCCTCCGCCAACCCAGACCGCGGCAGCGACAGCTCCTTTTCCCGTCCTATCAGAAGCCGCCCCGACAATCTGTTGCTCCGCGCTCGCCCGCAGCCGCCTATCTTCTCACCTGTGCGCCCTCGTTTCTAGTGCTGTTTTTCCGGTCACTTCCATCAGATCCACCGCACGACGACGCCCACCTCCGCCAAATCTCAACCACCGGCAAACCCGCGCCTGCGCCGCCCTGACGTCAGTGCCCAATGACCGCCGGCGTCATCCCCGAAGTCCTGCTCCACCGCCCTCGTCGCTCAATCGCCGCCCGGGCAGAGCACTCCATCGCTTCTTCCCCGGCCTTCACTCCGCTCCCCCTTCCCTCTTCCACGCAGCTATAAAACGGGATGCACAAGCCTCGCCGGAGTTTCCCTTGCCCTAGCTGCCATCTCTCTTGCTCCCTGTTCGAGCTCACAGCGCCACCACCAAAGTCTGAGGAACTCTCCTCTCTGCTCAAGCACCACCGCTTTCCCCGATCCGCCAGCCACTGCTTTCAGTGCTGCCCAAGAGCTTGCTTGTGATCCACAAGAAGCACCGCCGCCGCCGGACATTCTCGCCGTCGTCCCAAGCCCTTAGTTCTTCCGCCCAAGCCTCCTCTGTAAGACGAAGGTAGGCTGCCGACCCTTGTTCGCTTCGCCCGACCCCTCTTATCCGCCCGACCCCAGTTCCGTCTCGCTCGACCCTGTCTGTTCTGCCGACCCTTCTCCACCTCGCCCGAGGGCTCGGCTGTATCTTTTTCTTTGAACCGAGGGTGTATGTGTAAAACTTAGGGACCCTTCAGCGTTGAGTCTGAGGACCCCTAGTACATCAAACCCTCTAGATTAAGGGTCAGATCATAAGTTCCTTCCCTCCGACCCTTACCTCTTGATCTCCATCAACTCCATTGAACCTCCCCACCCTCCTGTAACTTGTCGCAAGTGTCTGGGCTCAGACTTGCAAGTGTTGCTGTTGAAATAACCGTCTATGCTAACCAATGCATTGCATTCGTGTAGAGCTGCGTCTCGCCGACGGCTACTACGAGCTGCACCCAGCGCCAGAAGACGACGGTGTAGCTGAGCTCCTGCCCCCAGAAGCCGAAGCTGCCCCAAAAGTCGAGCAGTTCCCTTCCTCTTTGCTCGAAGGCAAGCCCCGATGCATGAATCCCCCTATGTTTTACCAGACTTGCGCATGCCTTCTTTAACATGCTTGTGCATTTACGTATAGGAGTTGTTTGGAACCCTAGATGCATAACTTAGCTCCCCTAATCTGAACACTAGCTGTTGGACCGAGTAGATGCTTGCTTAAATAGGAAACGGTAAAAGCCGAGTGATTCCCTTTCACTCGCGAGTTGTAGGAGTTGGATATTTACCCTTCTGTCACATATATAAGGACGATGGACGGGGCAGGGTTTGAGGTAACTCTTTGGTGGTCGGATGATCGCCCCGTCTGTCTATGAAACTTGCTAAGGCCCGACAATGGTGGTGTTCATGATCAAGTGTTTGAAGGTACTAATCTCATACCTAGTATGGGATGGGGAAGCCTAGTACCTGATCGAACTAGGGCATGGCTTATACCCCTGCTGTCCCTGGAACGAGGTTCCCATGGTGCATCATGTGGGTGCAAGTGCGGTCATAGTACGGCAGAGGCCGGGACTATGGAGCATTGCATGCCAAGGGAAGTTTGGACCTGACACGCGCCTGGGAATTGATGGGAACGGCCGACACAGGAAGCGGCCCTTGTGGTGCGCGGATGTCGTGAGATTAGGTTCGCCATGCATGGTTAAGAAACTCGAATCGATTCGTCTGCCTCTCACAGCGTCGAACACACGACCTGGGAGAATCTGCTTAGCTCCTGTTCGGGTGATCGCCCTGGTGCGGTTCGTGCGGCGTGCCAGCCAATCTGACCTGTTGATTGGCAAGGAAAGAAACGTGTCAGATCCTAGAGGTTGCGATCGGCTAAGTTTCCGATCTCGAGAAAAACTTATCAGCGAATCGGCCGATTTACCGTAATAAAGAAATCAGCTATGATGCAGCCGATTACCAGGTAGCGTTAATAAAGAAAACTGCTGGAGCAATCTAGACAACGCTACAGTAGCAACACTAGGAACAGATCTAATCGGCTATGCGTAAAATGAATAGATTAAACAACGGAGTACAAGAAAAGCCGAAATTACCGATTCCTAGCTGGATAACTAGTGATAAAACCAGAACAACAGGTAAAACCTAGAATTCTAGTAAATATCGATAACTGATGAATAAATCTAAACGAAACGACAGAGATGCGCTCGAAGTTAAAGCTTAGAATTTACTCGATAAGCGGAACTTACAAGATCAGCTGGAGGTCAAGTTGATGCAGCCCCGCCAACCTGTACGAACTCGTGAAAAAGAAGAAAGGTGTTGGCGAAGTCGCCTGCTTGAAAGTAAGTATGAGGAAATAGTAGTTTGTTGTATTGAGTTGATGATGATTACAGATCTACAAGGGTGGCTATTTATAGCCTGTTACAAACGACTTCTTATCCGACTAGAACTCTATCTCTAAATTTAAACAGAAAACGAATATTTACAAGTACGATTCGTACTAGGTCGATTATCACGCGCTTCATGGGCTGATTCCCTCTTCATCTTCATAATCCTTTTTAGGCCCACACCAGCCCAACTATTCCAGCCTCCTAATCGGCCGACCATCTCATCGGCAAGGGACAACCGATTAGGACCCACACGTCGGGGGCTCAGACTACTCCGACCCTGGAAACTAAGGTCGGGCGAGGCGGAACTCCAAGGGTTAATCGGCCGATCCTCGACTGTAGCATTAATCGGCCGATCCTCAACTGTAGCACCAACCAACCGATCCTTGACTGTAGCACCAATCGGCCGATTTCCAATCATCACCCTTGCATCTCGCCGCATCTTCTAATTTCTTCCTCTCCTAACGCCGATTTTACTCATGTCGAAATCTAGTGTCAACACATGCCCCCCAGTTTCGGAGTAAAACATAGTCTTTACTTCGAAATTCTTTTCAACTTCCCTTCCGAAACAGACGCAATGAAAATATCCTTCCGTTTCGCGGTCTCCAACCTGATGATTGCAATCTTTTTGAAACGGGCACCCACGACAACCACTACTCCCGAAAAACTCGAAACGCCGGCGCGGTAAAAATTCCACTTTTACCCCTTCTCAGACCTCCTTTAAATATCAGCACATCCCGTACTTCCCTTACGAGCTCATGTTCTTCTTCCTCAACGCACAGGCTTTCTTCTGCCTCCAACACTTTCCTTAGTCCTCCAGCTCTCCAGCGCCTCCTTCCTTCTACATTCCTTCCTTCTCCAATGGCGGCACCTTCAGGCACTTCACCAACGTCCGAAGCTCCAAAAATGGCGCCTTCGGCGGAGGTTCTAGTAGCGACGGCGGCGGCTCCATCGACGGGAGAAGGAGCTTCATCAACAAATGTTGAGGCTTCATCCGAGATCCCATTGGCGGCTTCATCATCTGCAGCTGCACCGGCGATTCCGCCGATTACAAGGAGCTTCATCCCGGAGGTCATTACCGAAACTTTCCCTATTAGTAATGCATTTACTTTAGATCTATTTCTTACCCTCGCACCCCTTTTTCCTTTTTAGGCAGTTAGGCATCACATCACCATTCGTCTCACAAAAAACCCCGGCCTTATCTGCCTTGGTCCCATGGGAAACCCAGATCCAACCGACTTAATCAATTTGGAAACCCATAGGATCCCCTTCAAACAATCAACTATGGACCTAGATCATTGGTTGGGTACCTTTAGGTCTTGGCCGAATGAAACTCCCGGCTGAAGGGAATGGTACCAGCGGATAGCCACCTCCAAGAAGGTCCAATGGGACGAGCTCAAAATCGGCCAATGCATCGATCTATCCTTATCCCAAATTGAACGGAATGAACCATTAGTGATGGCAGCTTCTTACTTCTGGTCCGATGCTCTCAATGCATTCTTGTTTGGACACGGACCCATGACCCCCACTCTGGCCGATGTAGTCTTGCTGACCGGCCTGGACATTTCCTCCCTGGACACCCCTTTCCGCCTTATAGCCACAACATCCCATCGGCTGGACACAAGGGGAATCGGCGGGTGGAAAGGTTTCATCAGATGCAACAAAAGGGCCGGATCTGTCGAGAACAGAGAGCACACGGCCTTCCTGATGATGTGGCTGGAGAAACACTTCTTCTGTGGGAGAGCAGCTGGTCCATCTACCAATACTCAAGCTCTGGCCGAAGCATTATCGATAGGGACTTCCGTTCCCCTTGGAAAGCACTTACTGGGAGCAGCCTACCACATGCTTCACCAAATTGGCATCAAACTATCCCAAGGGGAGCCGATTGGAAACCCAGGTGGACCCTGGTGGTTTATTAACTTATGGCTTAACCTGTACATGAGCAAGATTTCTCAGCAGCGAGTGGAACACATGACGTTCCCCAACGTCGAATCGGCAGAGAATCCCACTGTCCGACGCCGATGTACGTCCTTCGCCAAAGCGGCATCGGTCTTCTCTGGTTGCTTGTACTCTGCTACCAAGGTGGCCGAATACTTCCGGTGTTTTTATAACGGCTTTAATGAAGATGCAACCGTCTGGTTCCCTTATCGGAGAGATGACCCAATCTTTGAGCTCCCTTCTTGCTTCGACTCGACTACCGGCCGATTCGACGAAGATCTCACAGACGAACTAATTAAACCGGGAATCTTACCGACCAGCTTCTTCTCGGGGAAAGATGCTCCTACGTATGAGTTCTACAACCCCTCCGCTGCAGCACGGCAATTCGGCATGGGTCAATTGCCGACCCAGGCATACTTCGCCGGCCGAGCAAAGTTCAGAGATGAGCTCACCAAGGGCCTCGACTACAATCGGCTGCGAGACAGGATCCCAGACTCCAGTACCATAGACTTGAATGAGTGGATAGTAGCCCCCTTCGTCGTTCAACCATTCAAGCTATGGTGGGCCGAATGGAAACAGTATCTGTTCTGCGCTTCTGCATCGACATACTGCAACCTCCTGGACCCAACCAACATCGATCCGAATGCCGAGGTATTCTTCCCTGACCGATTTTCATTCCTTATTAATGTTGTTAAACATGTATACTAACTCTTGTTGTTGTCTCAGTCCGAAAACCGCATTCCCCCAACACGCAGCCGGAGTGGCTGGCCGATAGAGGACCATCATCCATACACCACCTTCCCTCTTATCGGCAATAATGCCCCTTCCGTGGATGTGATCGTCGGCCGATCGAAGCAGGCGCAGAAGAAGGTTATCAAGAAGACCAGTCGCCGAGTACGAGCTCGTATAGAATCGGCCGATCCTCCTATGATTACATCGGCAGAAACTTCGGCCGCACCGCCCCCTCCAGCCGCTGGAGAAGTAGACACTCAAGCCATCACGGAAACTGGGACAGCCGCTGCATCATTACTGGTGGAGGCCATGCAGGTAAACTTGTTGTCCGATCCTACCGATTTCCATCTCTATACTGACTCATCTTATATTAGACTGCACAAATCACCTCTGTGGACCCACAACAATCGGCAGCAACCCAATCGGTCATCGACACGCCAATGCTTCCATCCGCCGAGGTATACTACCCTTCAACCGATTCTCCTAGTATTTGAATGATGTTCTTATTCAATCTTTTGACATAGGTCACTGGCACACTAAGCGCCCCGCCTAATCAACCACTAGTCATCTTTCGGGAAGCTGGCCCGAGCAAAGCACCAATCATCGTGGAGTCTTCTTCTTCTGACGAACCAATGGTACCAGCCCCTGAATCGAGGGTAACGGCCTCTCAAACGCAATTTGAGGAAATCCATTTTAAGGAGGTAAGAGATTTCCCACCCTTACTCGGCCGATTTGCTATCACCAATTTGTTTTCTTTTTGACTTACTATTTTCCAGGAACAGGACACCCCCAACAACAGTCTTTTTTCGTTTGCGGTCACACTCTCCGATGACGAGGAAGTCCCCTCTCGTCAGGTCACTTTGAGCTCCGTCCCTGATGACGTTCGTGCCAAACTTGCAAGCATCTGATCTCTTCTTCAAGAGGACATCGGCCGATTGGTAGAAGACGCCTCGCCGATTCGGCAACTTTTTGGTGACGTCAGCGGGCGAGTACCAGAAGAAGCGGAAGAGGCCTTGGCGCCGGCCGCGTATATCGAGTCAATGAGGATTCCGGTCTTTAGGGCCCTGCGCCACATGGCCGATCGCGCCAAGTTGACCAAGACTCGTGAAGAAGAAGACACGTACAAGCGTCAAGCTCAAGAGGTGCATCAACGGATCCACTTTCTGGAAGACTCTCGCCCGGGAATTGTCGGCACGATAGATTGCCTCAAACGCCGAAGAGCAGAGCTTGCCAAGGAGATGGAGCAGGTGACCAAGGCAATAAACGCCGAAGAGAAGAGGCTTCAGGAACTTCCTTCCGTCATCGCCGATCTAAAACGGGAGAGGCAGCACCTGGCTCACGAAGCCCTCAAACTCCACCGCCATATGTCAGAAGTCCCTGGATCGGCAGAGGATGATCAACGGGTCCTGGACTCTGCCGATCAGATCCGGCGCCAAGCGATCGCAGCTATCAACGCCCTTCTGGGCGACCTGTAAAAGCACTGGCTGTCTTTGTACGAACATTAATATCTCCTTTGACCGTCCTTCGCGGTGCCCCCTTATTTATTACCTTTTTCACTTCCGATGGGACACGTCTTACCAAACATCCACGCCTTCTTTTCTTATAAACGCCGGCCTAGGTCCCCGTTCTGAGAGTACCTGTCTAGCTCGGCTTCATCTTCCCTGACTTGTTTTCGTCGGCGCGCTTTTCATTCATGTCTTCTTCATCCTCTACCTTTTCCTCTACTAATCAGGTAAAAGATTTGCCTTCATTCTCTTTCTCAATTTAATTCCTCTGAAGAGAATCGCATTTTCGGCGGCTATATGTATATTGTTGCTTTTCGTAGCCGCGGCGCCTTAGCGCTGAGCTCGAACGAGCCATCGGACTCGTGCACTCCGACGAACCATTGTCGCAAGAAGACAACGATTTAATCAGGGCTCATCGCGACGAACTCCAAGAGCACGTCCCTGCTGACATCCGACGGATCTGGGACTTTCTTGACGGCAATGACCACCGGCGACCTCAAGCCGACAGAAGTCATGCGCTTCCTCATCAAATCATCCTTGAAGATGCAGCAGCAGGAACATCACGCCCGGCAATGGACCGGAGTCATCCTCTCCCCCGTCAAGTCGAAGCGGAGGCCGCGATGAAAGAGATAGAAGAACAGTACATCCGTCTTCTGATAGAACTAGGTCGGGCTGAGAGAGAGCTTAAGAAAAGGCGTGGTTAATTATTTTTTGTTCTAAGGGCGACTTGTACCGTGTCGGCCGTGTAACCCATCGCCCGTACCAAATAAAATATATCGGCCGATTTGGACGATTATGTTTTTTCTCTAGACGATTCCTTTTGTATCGGTTGTGTGCTTGTTCATCGTGGTTGATCCTTATGCTCCGACCCATATACTAGGATAGTACCTTTTCAAGTATCTTCCGTTCAGAGCCCTAGTAAACTCTTCTCCTTCGATCGTTTCCAAAATATAGGCGTTTCCTGGAGCACATCTGCCGATTTTATATGGCCCTTCCCACGTAGGGGACCACTTACCGAATTTAGGATCTTTCGACCCGATCGACAACACTAACTTCCATACCAGGTCTCCCGGAGAGAATTGTTTGACTTTGACCTCCTTATCATACCATCTGGCCACTTTGTTCTTGTTTTCTTCAATACTTATCAAAGCTCTCAATCGTTGGCCAGCCAAGTCATCAAGTTCCCTTTTCATGAGTGAGGAGTAGTCGTCGGCCGCCAACTGGTCCTGGAGCGAGGTGCGTCTCGACCCTGCCCTCAATTCCCATGGTAGTACCGCCTCGTGACCGTACACCAACTGATAAGGAGACATCTTGGTAGCCCCATGGCAAGCCATCCTGTATGCCCATAGGGCTTCAGTCAGACATAAATGCCATTTTTTTCGGCTGTTCCTCTATCTTCCTTTTGATTAACTTAATTATCCCTTTGTTGGAAGACTCGGCCTAGCCATTAGCTTGGTCATAATACGGAGAGGAGTTTAACAATTTGATTCCCATGTCGGCCGTGAACTCCTCGAATTCTCCTGATGTAAACATCGTCCCTTGATCGGTCGTGATAGTCTAGGGAATGCCGAAACGGTAGACAATATGGTCCTTACAAAGTCAACCATAGCAGCCGATGTTACGGCCTTTAACGGAATTGCCTCCACCTATTTGGTGAAATAGTAAGTGGCCACCAGAATCAACTTGTGCCCTTTGCTTGACGGAAGATAAATTTGGCCGATGAGGTCTATTCCCCAACCTCTGAACGGCCATGGTTTGATAATGGGATTCATGACCGATGCGGGCGCACGTTGGACATTCCCGTATTTCTGACAATCCTGGCATCCTTTATAATATTCGAAGCAATCTTTGAGGATCGTCGGCCAGTAATACCAATTATTCCTAATCATCCATTTCATCTTATGTGCCGACTGGTGGGCTCTACACACTCCTTCATGGATTTCTCCCATCAGAGTCTTAGCCTCCTCCGTTCCTAGACACTTGAGTAGGACGCCATCGATTGTTCGGTAGAACAAGTCGTCTTCCAGTAACACATATTTGGTAGCATGGAAACGTACCCGCCGATCCACTTTCTTAGATGGATCTTTCAGGTAATCGGCAATCTCCTTTCGCCAGTCATTGGCCACGAGCTCTAGAGCCATAGCGCCTTGAATCGGCCGATACCCAGATGCGTGCTGGGCGAGCTTGTTGGCATCCTCGTTGTGATTCCTTGGGATGTGCTCAATAACTGCAGACTTGAATTCTTTCAGAAGCTGCAAGCAATCTTCGTAATAAATCCTCAACACATCGTCCTTGGACTCGGACCTCCCTGTTAATTGATCCACGATAAGCATGGAATCCCCAAAAATTTCGACAGAATTAGCCTTGACTTCCCTTAATAATTGTAACCCCTTCAGCACAACTCGGTACTCTGCTTGATTGTTAGTGGCGGATGCTTCTATCGGCAGAGAGAAATCATAGCTTGCCCCCCGAGGCGATATGAGGACGATGCCGATTCCTGATCCGGCCCCACTTGACGATCCATCAAAGTATAAGGTCCAAGGTACTGATTCTACGAAGGTAGCCTCTGGTCCGCAGTGCTGGGCAACGAAATTGGCCATGACCTGACCCTTAACGGCTTTTGCCGATTCATATCAAAGGTCAAACTCCGACAAAGCCAAGATCCATTTTCTGATTCGTCCTTTCAAAATCGGCAATGACAGCATGTATTTTACCACGTCGTCCTTGCATACGACCACACATTCCGCTGATAGCAAATAGTGCCTGAGTTTGGTGCATGAGAAGTAAAGGCATAGGCACAACCGCTCTACTGGAGGATACCTTGTTTCGGCGTCCAGAAGTCTTCTACTGACATAATAAATTACCCGTTCCTTTCCCTCGAACTCCTGGACCAAAGCCGACCCAATAGCTCGTTCATCGGCTGATAAATATAGTTTAAACGGCCTACCAGTTTGAGGTGGGACCAATACCGGTGGTGAGACCAAGTACTGCTTGATATCTTCCAATGCCTTGTGTTGCTCTTCCCCCCATATGAACTCCTGGTCGGGCTTCAACTTTAATAATGGTGTGAAGGCTTGGATTCGCCCAGATAGATTAGATATGAATCTTCTGATGAAATTCACCTTGTCGATTAGCGATTGCAATTCAGTTTTATTCTGCGGGGCCACGACTTTGTTGATGGCCGCTATGGTCTTCCGATTGATTTCTATTCCCCGCTCATGCACCATGAATCCTAAGAATTGTCCGGCGGATACGCCGAAAGCACACTTATTCGGGTTCATCTTCAGCCCATGTTTCTTAGGGCATTCCAATACCTGTCGTAAATCAGCCAGATGCTCCTGGTGTCCTTTTGATTTGACTACGACGTCGTCGATGTAGATTTCTACTAGTATGCCGATAAGTTTGTGAAATATATAATTCATGGCTCTCTGATACGTAGCGCCGGCGTTTTTCAAGCCGAAAGTCATTACCACCCACTTGAATAAACCAAGGTGACCCGGGCATCTGAAGGCTGTTTTGGATATGTCCTCTTCGGCCATTAGTATCTGATTGTACCCAGCATTTCCATCCATGAAACTAATAACCTTGTGTCCTGCGGCGGCATCTATCAGCACATCGGTCGTCGACATGGGGTATCCGTCCATTGGTGTGGCCGGATTGAGATTCCTGAAATCGACGCATACGCGTAGCTTTCCGTTCTTCTTGTATACTGGTACAATGTTGGAGATCCATTCGACATAACGGCATTGCCGAATAAATTTTGCTTCGATTAGCCGCGTTATTTCAGCCTTTATGTCTGGTAGGATTTTAGGATTACACCGCCGTGCAGGCTGTTGATACGGCCGATACCCCGGCTTTATGGGTAACCGATGCTCAACAATAGATCGGTCTAATCCGGGCATCTCATGGTATTCCCAAGCAAAGCAATCCTTAAATTCTCTCAACAAACTTGTCAATTTACATTTGTATTCTGGCTCCAAATTTGCACTAATATATGTCGGCCTTGGTTTGGTGCCATCGCCTAAGTCTATCATTTCTAATGAATCGGCCGACGTGAACCCGTGTCCCAGCTTCCCATCTTCTCGGGCGAACTGATCCATTTAGTCTGAGTCTTCGGAGCCGACTGCTCGGATCGGCTGTAGGCCAAAGTCGGACACCTTCAAGAAGTCAGTGTCCCATATTCTCCCGGATATGCACCTGATGGTTTCGCAGCTCCACTGCTGCGTGTCAGCTGCCGCGATGCTGTATGCGGAATCGGCGGTGACCACCTCAATGTTGTCGCCGACCCATTGTACGAGGCATTGATGCATTGTAGACGGGATACAGCAATTTGCATGTATCCAGTCTCAGGCCGAGTAACATGTTGTAGGACCCCTTGCCATTAATGATAAAGAAAGTAGTAGGAAGGGTCTTACTGCCGATGGTGAGATCGACGCAGAGAGCGCCGCGAGCGGGGGATACGTTGCCCTCGAAGTCCTTGAGCATCATATCTGTCCTGGTCAGGTCGTCGTCGCTCTTCCCTAGCTTCCGGAACATGGCGTACGGCATGATGTTGACTGCAGCTCCTCCGTCTACCAGTAATCTGGTGATGGGTCGGCCGTTGACATGCCCTTTAAGAAACAACGCTTTCAGGTCTTGTCGTTTGTCATCTTCGGGCTTCTCGAATGTGGCTGTCATTGGCTCCAAAACCAATTGTGCCATCTGCTCTTCTATTGCCGTATGAAAACCATGTCGATGTTGGCTGCCGATTCGTCGCCTCCTCTGTCGTTTCTTTTGGGGCGCCATACCTGAGACCTATCGTTCTTCTCGTCTGTCGTATGCCCTTGCTCTTCCTCCTGTTGTTCCCACTGGCGGAGACATTGGATTCTTCATTTTTGAGACTTGGTCAATCCATCGGGGCACCACCTGGGGTTCACCGGTTTGGTTTGTGGTCTAGCACGTTCCCATTCTGGTTCGCGTCCTAAAGGGTTCTCATCTGACACCCGAGCATCGGCCATTTCTTCAAGTCGACTGTGGACGCTAACCTTATTTTCTGGCCGGTCATGTCGATCAAATCTGCCCCCCGGCCCATCATCGCGCCTGCCTTCCGACCGGTCATATCGGTCACTTCTGCCCCCCAGCCGATCACGTACTGGAGGGCGCCGGTCGTCTTGGTCGTGCCAGTTCCTGCTGATCGGCTCTGATTTCCCATCTCTGGAGCGAGACCTGCTAAACGGCCGATTGTTACGATATGGGCCGTTGCACTCAAGGCAATTATCGGCCGAAGGCAACCTGAGGTTGCTTTCCCAACAGTGGATGAAGAACCGACATCGCCAGTGATCTTCATGTTGCCGCATTTCTTCTTCCCGGGATCTTGAGCGTTCATGTTGCCGCTGACACTTATTGAGCAGAAATTGGGAAGTAATGGGCCTTCGTGGTTCTCCCATCCCGTCGTCATCATCTTCCATCCGTCGTTTTCCTTTGACGTCTTCGGGTGTTGCTTGATTCCTAGGGTCCACGGTGCCGTTTTGCTTAGCCGATTCGGACGTCAGTACCTTGGTTTGGAGCGAATTCCTCCCTGTGTCAACCATGTTGGTGGGGAAGGGGTGCTGGTCGATCTTCATCGGCTTGGTCGATTTCGTTGGAACTTCAAATTTAAGTCTGCCTTGCTCGATGATGGACTGTATCTGCTGCCGGAAGATTTTGCATTCGTTTGTATCATGGGAGGTAGCGTTATGCCACTTGCAATATTTCATCTTTTTCAGCTGTTCGGTAGAAGGAATCGTATGGTACGGCGAGAGCTTGATCTGTCCTTCCTGGAGGAGGAGGTCGAAGATTTTATCAGCCTTTGATGTGTCAAATCCGAACGTTTCCGGCTCCTTCTTTCCGAACGGACATGATATTGGCTTCTTCCCTTTAACCCATTCCGCAAGGCCGATTTCTGTGTCTTCTTCGGTTTCAACCTCTTCTAAGTATGCCACCTTCTTCTGAAAGTTCCTCCGTGGATCGAAAGGACGTACCTCTTGACCAGACAATCGGTGGACGAATTGGCTTAAGCTCTCAAACTCCTGTGAGGCATATTTTTCTTTGATATGAGGTAGGAGACCTTGGAAGGCTATATCGGCCAACTGTGCATCAGTCAGGGCTAGGGAATAGCATTTGTTCCTGATCTCGCTGAACCTTTGCACATATGAGGAAATTGGCTCGTCGCTTCTCTGTCTGAGGCTGGTTAAATCGGATAACTTCATCTCATGTATTCCGGCGTAGAAGTATTTATGAAATTGCCTTTCCAGATCGGCCCATGTAATTATCAAGTTGGGCGGTAACGTGGTGAACCACTGGAAGGCCGACCCAGACAGGGATGACGAGAAAAGGCGCACCCGTAGAGCATCCTGCGCCGCTGCTTCCCCGCATTGGATGATGAATCTGTTCACGTGTTCCACAGTTGAGGTGTCGTCCAGTCTCGAAAACTTGGTGAAATCAGGAACTTTATACTGATGGGGAAACGGCAGTGAGTCGTATGTAGGCGGGTATGGTGTCTTGTATGTGTAAGTCTGCACCTTCAACTTTAAGCCGAACTGTTCATGAATCACCTCTGCGATGCGTGCCGACCAGTCCAGCTGTTGCTGGTGTAGCGTCGGCTGGGGCATTGGTACGTGCTAGTATATTGGCGGCGGGATGACTTGATGATGAGTGAAAGCGTGCGACATCTAATGTGTCATAGCCGGCTGCATAGTCAGGTCGGCTGTTTGAATGAGCCGCCTGCTTCGTCATACAGTACGAGCGGCGCAACGCCCCGGAGTACTTCCGTTGATTCTGCTGCCCTGCTCATCTCTGGTGCGACGGGCTGGTACTGCAGCATAGTTGGCCGAGCGGCCGCCTGGAAAGATGCCTGGAGTTGGGGACTTCCATGGTTGGCCGGTTGATCCTGGACGGCCGTCACTGATGGTGCCCCCCAAGGCGCTGGATTTAACGGAGGAAACTGCACGGAGGACAACTGAATGGGACGTGGCTGGAGGTATTGAGCGCCATTAAACCCCATAGGGATCGATGATGAGGAAGCGCCAGAACCCCCAACTGGAATTTGGGTCGGCTGAGAAGCCGAATAAGGTGCATTTGAATAACTCTTATTCGGAGCCGTCATCGGCGGAGCATATGCCGGCCCCTGGTACCCTTGAGATACACCGCTAGCTAAGGAGCTGATGACGGCATTGTATACCGTATTAGAAATCACCGGAGATTGATCGATGAAAGCTTGATAGATAGATTGTTGAACCATCTCGGACATCTTGTCCGAGTCCTCGGTGATTGTGATCTGGCGGGGAGTTGGAAACGGAGTCTTTTTGACAGTCTCCCCGCTCCTGGTGCGACTGAAGGACTGCAGACATGTCTTCCGGTAGTATGCCATCTGCTTCTCTAATTCTTCCCTCTGGTCGTCCCTGAGATCTGCTTCTGTCACTTCGATGACGTTATCTTCGGAGACTTCAGCAGCTTTCGACTTAGTGGCGGTTGTATTGGTCCCACTAGGTGTGCCAAAAGTGTGTTGGCGCTAGAAATCAGCTGATCGGATTCCCAGCGTCGGACACACGACCCGGGAGAATCTGCTTAGCTCCTGTTCGGGTGATCGTCCTGGTGCGGTTCGCGCGGCGTGCCAGCCAATCTGACCTGTTGATTGGCAAGGAAAGAAACGTGTCAGATCCTAGAGGTTGCGATCGGCTAAGTTTCCGATCTCGAGAAAGCTTATCAGCGAATCGGCCGATTTACCATAATAAAGAAATCGGCTATGATGCAGCCGATTACCAAGTAGCGTTAATAAAGAAAACTGCTGGAGCAATCTAGACAACGCTACAGTAGCAACACTAGGAACAGATCTAATCGGCTATGCGTAAAATGAATAGATTAAAGAACGAAGTACAAGAAAAGCCGAAATTATCGATTCCTAGCTGGATAACTAGTGATAAAACCAGAACAACAGGTAAAACCTAGAATTCTAGTAAATATCGATAACTAATGAATAAATCTAAACGAAACGACAGCGATGCACCCGAAGTTAAAGCTTAGAATTTACTCGATAAGTGGAACTTACAAGATCGGCCGGAGGTCAAGTTCATGCAGCCCCGCCAACCCGTACGAACTCGTGAAAAAGAAGAAAGGTGTTGGCGAAGTCGCCTGCTTGAAAGTAAGTACGAGGAAATAGTAGTTTGTTGTATTGAGTTGATGATGATTACAGATCTACAAGGGTGGCTATTTATAGCCTGTTACAAACGACTTCTTATCCGACTAGAACTCTATCTCTAAATTTAAACAGAAAATGAATTTTTACAAGTACGATTCGTACTAGGTTGATTATCATGCGCTTCATGGGCTGATTCCCTCTTCATCTTCATAATCCTTTTTAGACCCACACCGGCCCAACTATTCCAGCCTCCTAATCGGCCGACCATCTCATCGGCAAGGGACAACCGATTAGGACCCACACGTCGGGGGCTCAGACTACTCCGACCCTGGAAACTAAGGTCAGGCAAGGCGGAACTCCAAGGGTTAATCGACCGATCCTCGACTGTAGCATTAATCGGCCGATCCTCAACTGTAGCACCAACCAACCGATCCTTGACTGTAGCACCAATCGGCCGATTTCCAATCTTCGCCCTTGCATCTCGCCGCATCTTCTAATTTCTTCCTCTCCTAACGCCGATTTTACTCGTGTCGAAATCTGGCGTCAACAGTAACCCATGAAATTGTCCTCTCATATTTGAAGCTCCATCATATCCTTGCCCTCTAATCTTGGAAATAGATAGACCATATCTTCTAAGCATAGTATCCAATGCTTCTTTTAGTGAAGTTGATGTGGTGTCAGAAACATGTTCAATGCCAAGAAACCTCTCAATCACACTTCCTTTATCATTGACAAACCTACAAGAGAAAAGAGAAAATAGTGTTATTTGAAAGCAACAAAACAAAACCAATAAAATAACCAAATAGAGAGAAGGTATATACCTCACAACCACAACCATTTGTTCCTTAATAGATGCATCACGAGCCTCGTCGACAAGAACCGCAAAACAATGATCTCCTATTTTACTTTTAATTAACTCACTTGTCTCCTCTGCACAAGCCCTAGCCAAATCTTTCTGAACCATTGGACTACTCATTTGATTATTCCCTGGAGCATTTTCACCAGTCACAAGTGCAGCCTTAGGATCCTTCTTTTTGTACCATTCGAGCATCTCCATAAAGTTCCCTTTATTTCTTGATGTTTTAGACTCATCATGTCCACGAAAGGCTAGAGCTTGCAAATGGAGAAATCTAGCAATGCCTAACATGATACTTAAACGAGCTTTATATGCCTCCTCTTCTGCTGCACTTGTAACAGACCATACATGTCCAACACTTTGCCTCTGATTTTTGAAATCAAGTGCACGCTTTCTTGCATTATTATGAAAGCCATCAATTGATTGAGCATGCTCCTTGAAACAATTCTTTGCATTCTTCCAATTTCTAAATCCAACTTTGGTGAATGTATCATTACTATGAAACCCAGCTTGTTGTGGCTTAAAGAGATAACAATAAAAGCAATAAGCTGCATCCTTGGCTACACTGTACTCTAACCAATCAAATTGATCAAACCATGATCCAACAAATCCTCTTGATTTACCTTTACCATCTTTTTTCATTTTTGGAAACTTATGACCAGCTGGCCTATATGGACCTATTTGTAGATATGCTCTCCTTGCCTCATCCCTAATGTCATGATGAAAATTATCAATTGGCTTCCTTTCTCCTGGATCAGCAACTATATCTCTCATATCAAGTTCAATCCGTGGTCTTTTTTGCTCAACCCGGCTCTCTACACTTTCGGCACTACTCTTTTTAGCATAGTATTTCTCCATTCTAAGTTATGATTATGAAATGTTGCAATTGCAAACTAAGACTCAAATACTTCCTGCTCAAATCAATGAAATGAAATATTCATTATCATTACTTTGCATAGAAATAGCAATTTCAAAAAAAATTACATACCGGAGCAGGGGAGCAATTTCAATAGACATAGGTGAACAGAACAGGGGCCGGCCGGCGGCCGCCGGGCATGGGCGCGCTGCGCGGCCGGCGGGGGCCGGGGGGCGGGCCTGCGGGTGGGGGCGCGGTCGCGCGGGGCCGCAGGTGGCGGCGCACTGGCGGCCGGCGGGGGCACGGCCGCGCGGGGCCGCGGGCGGCCGGAGGGGGTGTAGTGTGCGGGCGGCCGGCGAAGGGCGCGGCCGCGCGGGGCCGTGGGCGGCCGGTGGGGTCGCAGCGCGCGGGCGGCCGGCAAAGGGCGCGGCGCGCGGGGCGCCGGGGCCGCGGGAGGGCGGCGCGTGGACGACGGCGAGCTGGGCGGGCGGCCGGGCGCCTGGAGGCGAGTCGAGCAGGAGGACTGGAGTTGGGGGAGCCGGGAGGCCGCACCGTGCACGTGCACATGGGCCGGCCGGAGGCAGTGCTAGGCTGCTAGGGCAACAGCCAACGGGAGGTGTTGGGCCGCCTGGGCGCCTGGGCTAACTTTTCTTCGGGGTGGGCTAATGGGCCAAAATGCTTTTTTATACTATTTTTATGAAGAAGTTTTCCACTGCTCTTGGGCCTCACCCCGGGCTGCAGCCCGGGCAGCCCGGGGCCCAGATCCGCCCCTGTTGATAGCGATACGCCTACGGTAACTTTGTAAACTTAAGAATCTATCAACCTAGTCTCATAAAGATACATGTGCCTTCCATAGCAGTGAGTGTCGATGTTTTAAATTCGGCAACCTACCGAGGGGTACCCGAGGTAGTGTTTTGTGCGTGGGGCTCGCCGAAGACCAAGAACATGAAGGTGAACTCGAACACATGATTTAGACATGTTCAGGCCACTTATATCGCGTGATACTCTACGTCCTGTGTGTTAGTTGATTGTATTGATTGATAAGATGTTTGGAGGGGGTCCCTGCCTCACCTTATATTGTCGGGGGTAGGGTTACAGGTCGGTTGTTGTACAAGAGTGCTAGTCGGATTCGACCAGAGAGTCCTAATCTAGTTGCTACGAGTAGTTTCCTAATCCTTGACTAGTCCTTGTCCGCTATGTAGATCACGCCATCCTGCACCGTAGTCTCCATGTTTGATACATCTTGGTGTACAGTCCAGTATTGTAGAACTATCCAATCCTCCCAATAGACTCATAGGTGTATTGCCGACAATGAGTACATGTGCAACTCTTCCTATGCTCCGCCACAGCCCCCTTTCTACCACTACAGCCTTCCTTAGTTATTGGGTGAATATTCCATCCGAGAAACTTGAATTATTCCATATCTAACCTCATCGGGCGACCATGGCTTTGGATTGGGTAAAAATTAGATCCTACTTCCTCCGTTCCAAATTATAGGTTATTTTGAATTTTCTAGATGCATAGATACTATTATGCATCTAGACATAGGGTATATCTAATTACATAACAAAATTTATAACAAAATTTATGAATCTAAAAATCAAAACAATTTTTATAATTTAAGACGGAAGGAGTATCTTTCATCTTATTAAAAAAAGTGCAGGACACCTTGTCCGGGCCAATTGGAAAGTGGCCACAGGCCAGTTGATCGCCCGTTCTGATCAGAGCCCGAGCACTCAGATTAAGTTAATCGACACTTAGCTAGCTGTACCTGTTCCATTTGCTTCTGAGTTCTATCGTCAGCGCTATCCGTCTTCCACTAAGTGTGTCTACTCGTCAAACAAGAACCATTGGAAAATTTCAGAGGCGGTAAAAAAGGCTGACAAAAGGAAGAGGATAAGGGGAAAAACTCCTAACTACTCGGACTCGCGACGCGCCATCTCGCACCTTGATCGGAGGCGCAACCAACTCGTGGTTGCAGTCCCAAATCGCCCAGCTGTGGTCCGGCTGGTTTTGATGGTCCAACGCACTCCAAAACCCACGCACATCACCCTACATCGTCATCCCGATCCCGACAGCGCTGGAGCCATCTGAAGGCCGCCACCGTTCTACTCTCGCCATCCCTAGCCAGTCGAGGTGGAGGCCAGAAGGAAGACGATATCTCCTACGCGGTACCCTAACATCGGCATCCCTTTCACCAGCCACTGCCCCAATTGAGATGGATGGCTCGTCGCACAACGTTACCGTCAGTTGATCACTAAACTCTTTCTAAGATGTGTTCATGTTCTAAATGTTAAGATCCTATTTTAGTTAATCTAAGTGATGTAGATTCCTAAATTTGGTATTAGTTAAGCCAAATCGCATCTAGCATGAACCCTAAGATCAAATTTAAGATGCATTTAGCCTTGCCGACTAGATTTTAATGTGCAATTAAGTTAATTGTCCTCGTCAGTGTGCAATTCAATCTATGCCATGAGTCTCTGAGTAAGAAATGCATGTGAATCTAGTCGATTAGATCCTATTTGTTGTGAATCAGTGCCTAAATCAGCCTATCAGTACCAGATTAGGGTTAGTTTCAAGTTTTATTAAGAAATTAAGTACCCTTTTAGTTCGGCTTTAGTCAAGTTTAAGTTACTATCTTGGTCTGTTAAGTTGTCTAAGGCCGAATTAGATACAAATTAAGTCTAAACTCAAGGTTAATTAAGTTCAATTTCATGCCTAAGTTAAGTTATTAGGGTTAGTTCTTCTCTGATTTTACCCAAATTCCCATTGTCTAGCTACAATCCATGTAGCTAAGCACTCACATCATGAAATTAAGATGCGCAAAAGCATGTAGAAGGAGGGGGTCAGGCAAATTTCAAGCTGAATTAAGAAGACCCCAAAGAAGATCCCCAAATCAGAATCCTAACCCTAGGGTTAGGAAACTTGGTTGTCGTTGCGCGAACCGTCAGCTCGCCGCTCATGGATGACGCTCACCTTCCCGGCCAGCCATCAGAGTAGCATAGGTGCACACGACTTGAGTTACCGCATGCGCCCTACCACATCATGGCCGGCGACCCTCTGCGCCGTCTTGTCGACTCCACCCACGGCATCAGATCCGCCCACCAGTTGTCGAGTGGCCTTTAGTTCTTGGCCGCAACCATCGCCGGACTTGAGGCCGGCCGCGCCCTTATGCTTGGGCCGCCCTGCCGTGATGAAGCACTCCAGCGGAGCCCCCCGACAACGTGCCACGCGACTTGGTCGCACGGGCATGATGGCAAGAGGGCTCGCAGAGGTGCTGGTGGTAGGACGGCGGCGCTCCTGACCGGCGGCGGACTGCTCGGGGTTGGGGAAGAAGGAGGCGGAGAGGAGAAACGGCGGTGCGGAGGTGAGAGGCTGCGGTGGCAGGTGAAGAATGGAGCTAGGGCTCCGGGGGACGACCGCTCCGAGGTTTTGATCCCCTGAGAAAGCCGCTCAGCCGTCCATCTTGGATGAACGGTTCAGATGAGGTGCGGCGACAGCTGGGCTCCGAGCCTAGGTGGGTTGAGGGCGGGGTTGGTCTTGGTTGGGCCACCAAGAGACACTGAGCTGAGGCGAGTCGTTACCTTACCTGGGCTAAGACTGCCTTGCGCCAATTGGGTCGTGGCTCCACCGCCGTGCGTGCTGGGCCACCTTGCGCCAGCTGGGCCGCGGCTCCGCCGCCATGCACGCCGAGCTGTTGCTGAGTGAGCTGCGCTGAAAAAGAGATGGGCCGCGTGAGGAGTTGTTGCGCGTGCTCGCACGAGCTGCTGGCATGCCAAGTTGGGTTGCTTGCATGTGCGTCAACGTGGACCGAGCCCAGTTGAGCTGCCTGGGTTTTGGACAAGGTGAAGATGGGCCGCTGGCAGGCCGATTCTAAGCCTAGGCCATTAGTTGCGCTTAAGTTGGGCTATGCGCACCTGGGTTGTTTCGGGCTAATAAAGGGAGGTAGCTGCGGACTAAATTTTGAGTCTGGGCTAGTTTAAGTTGTGCTGGCCCATCCGTAGCTTATCCTTTAAATTTTTTTTCCTGTGCTCTTATTTTAGTTGTTTTAATTGTGCTAAGTTGCGCATAATTAAACTAATTTTAAGAGATGCAATTCTGAGTCAAAAGAACCAACATGAAATTTATTCAGAATTATTTCCTGTTTATTTGGGCATATAATTAATTTTCTGATCAACGTTGTTATTAATTGGTTGTCCATAAATATTTTTACTTAAGTTTTAAGTTATTTTTCTTCTACCCAACGGTGATGCAAAATTATTTCATGTCATTTTAATCATGTCATTTTGCCTTTGCTTCTACCCAACGGTGATGCAAAGTTGTTTATTTATATTTTTTAATCGAGCCAACGCAGATTAAATTCATTGCTTATTATTGTCATCATTACTTATTAAAATTCATTCATTCAGGCTTGACTCCATCTAGCGTCATGAGCTTTATCAATGGCATAGAGAAGCTTGAAGGAGACAACTTCACTACCTGGAAGAATCAGATTTGCTTGGTCCTATGCATTATGAATCGGGACCACTACATGAGACAGGACCTTCCTGTTGCTCCTACTACTCAAGAGGATAATGATACTTCCCTTCCTGAGTGCACTGCTGCCTATGAGAAAGAAAAGGAGCGGTGGGAGCGATCAGACAGGGTGACCCTTATGATAATAGAGTAGACCATAAATCCGGCAATAAGGGGAGCTATCGAGAAAAATCCCAAAAATGCCAAACACTTTATGGAAAAGGTTGAGGAGTATTTCAAAGGCTCCACTAAGGCTAATGCTAGCACCCTCCTGTCTAAATTAATGAACACTAAGTATAATGGGTAAGGCAATGTCAGGGAGCACATCATGAGCCCCTAAGGGATAAGCTCAAGGACTTGAAGTGCCCTCTTAGTGATGATATACTTCTTTACACATCATGCTTTTGTTGCCCTTAGTGTTTGATTCTTTCAAGATCAACTATAATGGCAGCGTCGCGAAGTGGGATATTCCTACACTAATCGCGAAGTGCAGTCAGGAGGAAGAAAGGCTAAGATCTGAGAAGTGCAATTTTACCAACCTCATTAGGCACGAGGTGAATAAGGGCAAAAGTAAGCAGATCATCTCTTTTAAGAAATAAAGAAAAATAAGAAGCCTTATCGACCTCCTCCAAAGAATGATGAATCATCTTCGTCTAAGGGTCATAAATGCCATCACTATAAGGGCTTTGGACACATTAGCACTATGATCAGTTTAAGGAATGGTGTGTCAAAAACGGTAATGATGACTTTATTTCTATAGTTAATGAGTCCCTTTATGTTGATTTTCCATTAAGTAGATGGTGGATTGATTCTGGTGCAACCATTCATGGAGGATTGATTTTTCATTAAAGTAGATGGTGGATTAAGTGGCGCGTGGGTTATAAGAAAGGGGATTCATGCCATTAGAGTTGCAAATGGATTCATGCTGGGATCTCGCATTAGAACTTAACAATAGCTTCAAGCTTCATTTAAATAATGTTCTTTATGTACCGTCGCTTAAGAGAAACTTGATTTCTGTTTCATCGTTAGATTGTGATGGTTATTCATGCAACTTTGGGAACAACAAGTGTGTAATAAGTTTTGACAATAAGATTATTGGTCATGCCCCTTTACATGATAAGCTTTACTTGTTGCCTCTAAGTATTAATTCTTCTGTGATGAATGTAAGTGATGTCAACCATAAGCGAAAGAGAAATATTGAGACTTCGTCGAAATTGTGGCATTTCCGCTTAGATCACATTTTGAAGGGGAGGATGGAGCGTCCCATTAGAGAAGAGATACTTTCAAACTTAGATTTCTCTAACTTAGATCAATGCGTTGACTGCATTAAGGGAAAATTTGCAAAACAAATTAAAAAGGATGGAGCTAAGCGCAGTTCAGGAATATTAGAAATAATTCATACTGATATGTGCGGTCCATTTAATGTAAGATCAATGGATGGTTATAATTATTTCATTACCTTCACTGATGATTTCTCCCACTATGGATATGTTTATCCCATACGCAAAAGGTCTGAAGCACTTGATAAGTTTAAAATCTTTAAAGCTGGAGTAGAAAATCAGCATGACTTAAAAATCAAAGTGGTAAGATCTGACACGGGAGGGGAGTATTATGGGAAACACTCCACATATGGACAAATTCTTAGACCCTTTATCAGATTTTTCCAAGATAATGGCATAGCAGCACAGTATTCCACTTCTGGTGAGCCTCAACAAAATGGTGTTGCTGAGAGAAGAAATTGCACCCTTATGAACATGGTGCGTAGTATGCTCAGTAATTCTACGCTGCCAGTGAGTCTATGGATGGAAGCTTTAAAGACTGCCACACACATTAATAATCGTGTTCCTAGTAAGTCAATCCCTAAGACTCCTTATGAACTTTGGACAGGTAGGAACCCCAACATGAATTATTTACATGTATGGGGCTATGCAGCTGAAGCAAAGATATTTAATCCACAACTTGAAAAATTAGATCCTAAGACCGAAAGCTGCTATTTTATTGGATATCTAAAAAAGTCAAAGGGGTACCACTTTTATTGTCCTAAGCATACCACTAAGTTTGTAGAGACAAGGCATGCTGTCTTCTTAGAGGAAATTGGATGCACCAAGGTTAGGAAAATTGATCTTGAGGAGATTCGGACCTATGAGCCATTACCCATGAGTCAGGATTATTATGCTCCTATGCCTTATACCACAGTTACATCTTAGGTGGTGGAACCTCCGGTAGAAGATGTGGAAGTAACACCTACCACAAGTGAAAATGTAGATGCGCCTGTGATAAGTGAGCATCAAGGTGAAGATGTGGTAGGTGATGTATTGCAAGGGGAGGTCGCTGATGAGCCCGAGGTGGTTTAGTAAGAACCTGCTCAAGTAGAAGCACCACAGCCTCTGAGAAGGTCAACGCGTGAGAGGAAGTCCACCCTTTTCGATGAGTATGTGTACATAAGTGAAAAGGGACACGACATGGGGAAGGTGGATGACCCAAACTCATTTAAGAAAGCCATAAAAAGTGAGCACTCGCATAAGTGGTGCAAAGCCATCGAAGAAGAGTTGAAGTCCATGGAAGCAAATAGAGTATGGGACTTAGTAGAAATTCCTAAAGGAGCCAAGACAGTAGGTTGTAAATGGGTCTACAAAACTAAATATGAATCTAAAGGGAAAATCGAAAGATTCAAAGCAAGACTCGTGGCAAAGGGCTTCGCACAAGTAGAAGGAGTCGATTATAATGAAACCTTCTCACATGTCTCAAAGAAAGATTCATTTAGAATCGTTATGGCTTTAGTAGCTCATTATGATCTTAAGCTATATCAGATGGACGTTAAGACTACGTCCCTTAATGGTGACTTGCATGAGAATGTGTACATGACACAACCGGAAGGTTTTGTTGTGAAAGGCAAGGAACATATGGGATGCAAACTAAGAAAATCCATTTATGGGTTGAAACAAGCGTCCAGACAATGGTACCTTAAGTTTGATGAAGTGATTAAGAGAATTGGCTTCATTGAAAACAAGAAGGACAATTGCATATATGTTAAGACCAAGGGGAGCTCTATAACCATCCTAGTGCTATATGTGGATGACATCCTATTAGCAAGCAGCGATAAGAACGTGCTGCATGAGACGAAGGGTTTTCTCTCATCAAACTTTGACACGAAGGACCTTGGTGATGCCACTTATGTCTTAGGCATTGAGATTCACCGAGACAGGTCCAAAGGTGTATTGGGACTCTCTCAAAGAGCTTACATAGAGAAGGTCCTTAAAAGGTATAATATGCACCAATGTTCAGGCACAGCTGCTCCAGTCGTTAAGGGTGATAAGTTTGGGTCATTCCAAAGCCCCAGGAATCAATTAGAAATTGATTAAATGAGAATGATTCCTTATGATTCAGCTGTTAGAAGCATAATGTACGCACAAGTGTGTATGCACCCTGACTTGGCCTTTATTTGTGGGATGCTTGGAAGATATCAATCTAATCCAGGAATAGGCCACTGGAAAGGAGTTAAGAAAACTTTGCGTTATAAGAATTACATGCTTGCGTATAAGAGAACTGAGAAATTAGAAATATTCAGCTATTCAGACGCTGATTTTGTGGGTTGTATTGATACTAGAAGATCCACGTCAGGTTATGTATTCACACTTGCAAATGGGGCTATATCATGGAAAAGCTCCAAACAAACACAGACAGCTGCATCAACAATGCAAGCTGGGTTTGTGGCATGTTATGAAGCCGTGGGGCAAGTTGTGTGACTTAAGAGTTTCATCCCAGGATTAAGAGTGGTAGACAACATAAGTAGGCCACTAAAATTATAGTGGGATAATAAGTCAGCAGTTTTCTATTTGAATAATAGCAAGTCAAGTGATGTTGCAAAGCACATTGAGATTAAGTACCTTATTGTGAAAGATAGAATCCAAAATCACACTATTGAGTTAGAGCATATAAGTACTAAGAAAATGCTTGTGGATCCATTAACAAAAGGGTTACCTCCCATTATATTCAGTGAACACGTTACCGGCATGGGATTATTGGATAGCCTGTGATCTTGGAGTGTCATAAGACAACCATCTTCCATTATGATAGGTAGTTTTATACATTGTGGGCAACTATGTCACAGTGGGATTTTAATCACCATTGTCACACGTTGTCTCCCTGCATAATTCTGCTTTAAGAATGGCATAAATTATAGGCCTTTAGGTCAAAGGGGAGAATATTGGAAAATTTCAGAGGTGGTCAAAAAGACCAAGAAAAGGAAGAGGATAAGGGAAAAAAACTCCTGACTACTCAGACTCGCGACGCGCTGCCTCACGCCTTGATCGGAGGCGCAACCAACTCGTGGTTGCGACCCCAGATCGCCCAGCGCTATATAAAGAGGGTGGCCCGGCTGGTTTTGATGGTCCAACGCACTTCAAAACCCATGCACGCCATCCTATATCGCCATCCCGATCCCGACGGTGCTGGAGCCATCTGAAGGCCGCCGTCGTTCTACTCTTGCCGTCTTTGGCCAGTCAAGGTGGAGGCCAGAAGGAAGACGAGATCAACTACGCAGTACCCCAACACCGGTGTCCCCTTCACCGACCACTGCCCCAATTGAGATGGCTGACTCGTCGCACAACGTTACCGTCAGTTGATCACTAAACTTTTTCTAAGACGTGTTCATGTTCTAGATGTTAAGATCATGTTTTAGTTAATCTAAAAGATCAACCGCAAAAGTTGACAACGTTACAACCACGTATGTCATGTGTCGAGATTACAAAACAAATTCCTTTACCTTAAAGCGGCGAGGAAACTAGGTAGCTACTAGAACTAATAGCTCATAGATCACTGATTAAGCAGGAGACACCTCACAACAGCTCACAGCACACCGCTAATGGCCACGGCCACGGAGCCCAGGGAGGTGAAGGTGTACGGCGCCTGGGGCAGCGCCCACGCCGCCATGGCCCGGAACGCGCTGGTGCTCAAGGGCGTGCCGTACGAGTACGTGGAGGATGACCTGGACAACAAGAGCGAGACGCTGCTGCGCCTTAACCCCGTCCACGGGGGGAAGGTGCCCGTCCTCGTCGTCGACGGCCGGCCGCTCGCGGAGTCGCTCGTCATCATCGAGTACGTCGACGAGGCGTGGCCCGAGGCCCGCGGGTACCCACCGGCGCTGCTCCCGCGGGAGCCCCCCGCGCGCGCCGCGGCCAGGTTCTGGGCGCGGTTCTTCCACGACGAGGTGTCGCCGCTGTCGCGCGCGGTGGTGCTCGCGGACGCGGAGGCGGAGAGGGCGGAGCTGGCGAGGGAGGTGAAGGCGCGGATGGCCGTGATGGAGGCCGGGGTTGCGGAGGACTTCCGGGGGGGCGACGGCGAGGATGAGGGCCCGTTCGTGCACGGGCGGAGCCCCGGGCTGCTAGACGTCATAGTGGGCTCGTGCGCCGCGGGGATCCGGGTGCTCTCCGCCGTCTCCGGGGTCGAGATCGTGGAGCCCGGGGCGATGCCGCGGGTGCACGCCAGTGTGGCCGCGTTCGACGAGCTCGCCGCCGGGTTCGGCACCACCGTGCCGCACGAGCTCCTCCTCGCGCGGCTCCTCGAGAGGAAGGCGAGGTCTCGCGCCGCGGCCGCGACCGCGTCACGCGTGCGTGCTTGATTTCTGCCTGTGATTGATCTTCAGCGGACCGAGGCCGAGGGAATCTGGACATGTCTAACAAGAACACTGGCACCTTGCTCAGTTGCTCTCTTTGTAAGTTTGTATAAACGTGTTCCTATGTCCAAGCGGCTGTTTGCTTCCAGCATCCCATAGACTGTAGCCATGAGAGCTGAAGTTCACTATCGGAGAAATGGCCTTTCGTCCAGCACCTTTGTACCAGTTAGAATTGGATCCCATCCGGTACTAAAGTCATCCGCCGGCCATCCCCATGGTACCCGCTCCCATCCTATCTTCCTATATCTCTCTCCTCTCTCTCAGCAGTACCACTCTTCTCCTTCCTCTCTTTTCTCTCCTCTCTCTCTCAGCACCGCTCTCTCTCTCTCTCAGTGCAGCGCCAGCCCCCTTCCTCTCCTGTGCCGCTAGCACCTCCTCGGCAGTGAGGAGCAGCGGCGGGTGAGGTGAGGCGGCAGCGGGCGATGAGCGGGCGGGCGGGAGGGCGACGGGTGGCGGGAGGGTGGCCGGGCAGGTGCGGCAGGAGCGCAAAGAGTGGCGGGAGGGTGGCCGGGCGAGTGCGGTGAGAGGTGGGAGGCGAGAGGTGGGAGGATGGCGGGCGGGAGGGCGATGGGAGCGGCGGCGGGGTGCGGGCAATAGGGGCCGTCGGCAGGATGGCGACGGCGGTGGGATGTGGGGTGGCGACGGCGGTGGGATGCGGGGCCGGGGAGAGGGTGGAGGGCTGCGGCGGGGGAGAGGGTGGCGGGCTGAGGACGGGGGCCGAGATTTCTTTTTTTAAAACTTTTTAATATCATTTTAGTACTGATTGTTTCAACCGGTGCTAAAAAGAATCCTTTAGTATCGAACTTGTAGTACCGGTTGCACAACCGGTACTTAAAGGAGTTCCAACTAGGCCATTTGCTGGTAGTAGTTTCCCTCGTTTCATTTTGTATGAGTCTAATTTGTTTTGAGTAAATTTTACCAAACTTCGTGTTTTAGGTCTAGTTTAAGAAATCCATGGATTCTTTAGCTTATAGATATACTCATGTTGGAGATATTTATATATTTTTCTATAAATTTGATCAAAATTAGAGAAATTTAATTTAAACTAAAATTAAAGCAATTTATAGTTTAAAACGGGAAGGAATAATTATGGTTCCCGTCGCTACCGCAGGACAAAATTTGGCTCCATTTTCACATGCCTCCGTTTAGTAGGCAGTTGATGAAGGATGTTGAAGAAGGAACCGAACAAAACAACGATAACTGGATGGAAGCAGGCCTTCGAATTTGGGCGCCGAGCCCACGGGCTAACGCAAAAGAAATAGTCCCGGCCCACAAAGATAACGAGCAAAAGGCCTTAGGGAGGTCCTAGCCCACTACCCACGCGGGCTGATTCAGAAATCGCGCGCGACTGACTTGTCTTGTCACTTCACTGCGAAAGAAAAAAAAAACACGCGTGATTCTGCTGCCCACCCTCCATCTAATCTACCGCCCTACCGGCATCACAAAGCCATGCCGGCCGGCCGGACGGCGGCTGCCGAAGAAGCACGCACAGTGGAGGCGGATGCCGAGAGAACAACTCCTCCCCCACAGGCCACAGCCCATCCCTACTCTTTTCTTATCCAACAGCGCAGAGCCATGTCGATCGAGGAGAACAGCGCACAGTCAACGCCTGATGGCCGTGGCTGCTGATGCCGAAAGAAGCCCCATACCATACACCCTCCAAGGCCGACAGACATGATGGAAACCGGACGGGGAGAAACCTTCTGCGCAAAGCCCAAATATTTTAGCCCAATAATGCGTGCATAAGTGCACCATAGATAGCAGTGTACCAGCGAGACACACTTGATGCATCGCATCGCAAGCTACTGTGTTTAGTGGTATGTGGCTGGCACTGTTTAGTTGCAGGATTTGTTCAGGCATGCATCTGATCTGGCATCTCCTGCACAGAGCATGGCACAGGCGCGCCCCGGGAGGCTGTAGCAGGTCAACCGATTGCTATTAGGAACTGTCACGTGAAGCCATATTATCACGCAGCACAGTGATTAAAAGATACTGCTCCCTCAATTCCAAATTGCAGGTCGTTTTGACTTTTCTAAGTTCATAAATATTATTACGCACCTAGATACACTATATCTAGATGCGTAATAAAAAAATTAAAACGACCTATAATTTGAAACGTAGGAAGTACTATTCTTTTTTATCAACTTGATGATTTTTTTTAAGAGTAGTTCAGGAGGGGCTGCCCCCTAGGCTTGATGATCCGTTGAACCCGGCTTGTGCCCTTTTCTTTTTTCTGGCGAGGGAGGGAAATGAGGAAGGGCGTTCGTGTCTGTGTCTCCTCTCGTGCGCAAGCACAATGCTGTCCAGCGTTTGCAGGCCTGCACAAACGAGAGCACGACATGTGGCCTGCCCAACAGGCCAACATATTGACAGGTCTGCTTATTCGAAAGCATGAAGGAACAGCTCGTAATCCGATCAGTCGTTGGATTGGATCCTGAACTGACGATCCAAACAAGTCCTCGATCGGCGAGTGCGCAGCGACAGTAGTAGGTCAAAAACATTGCGGGCTGACCTGGTACAGTCATAATTCCAACCTCATTCAGCTTTCCCCTTCCGTTCACCCATTCCCTCGCCTTGTCGTCGTCCTGGACCCTGTACAGAGCCACAGTGACGCAGCGACCGATCGAGCAATGCGCACGCGAATAATCCTCGTGTCACTCACTCGATCGCGGCCGCGACCACCGGGCGGAAGGGAAAGGAGAAGCTACCCGCTGCCGCCGCGATCGTGTTGACCCATCGCGCGGCCCCCGGACGATACGATCGATTGCCGTCGCGACGCCGGCCGCTGCCGGGTCAAAACCGATCAGACCAGCTCGCGACGGCACGCCCGCGCGCACTGCCGCCGCGGTGGTGCGCGCGGCCGATCGCGAGGTCTCCCGCGAGGCCATGTTTTTTCCCGGGCGGGGCAGTGCCACTGTGCCAGGGCGTGCATCTCCCGTCGCTCTCGGTCGCCGACTCCGACCCAAATATTCTCGGAGAGGGAGAGGAGCGGTGCCCCATGGCTGTGGGCTCGAGCGCGCCTTCCCACTTGCCGCTGCTCCCCCCACTTTGCCGGTTGCGCTGTGCGGCTCGCGTGGCTCCTCGCCGTGCCAATGCGAAAACGGGAAAAGATCAAAAGAAACAATGAATTTTATCATGCATGAATCTTTTCTCTATTCTTGGAGATATATTATTTATCGGTATTTTTCTCTCTTTTTCGAGATGTATCACTAATCGATCTTTTCTCTCCTTTTCGAGATGAACTGCAACTGTCGCGCTTCATCATGTGCATCACGTAGTGCTAACCTACTCATGCTGCCGGCCGGGTGCATGAAGATGCAGGCTAATTCGGGAAAGGTTAAAGAGATGGGTCTCTTCGGAGATGAAGTTGGAGCCAGCAAACAATTGCTGCACACATGTGGCTGTGTGCGTTGACTCAGATTTCTAGTTGGGGCGAAGCTGAACTAAGATTGGATCATCTGTTGCAACTGTTCGTTCAGGATAAGTATAATCAACAAAAACAGATTCTTTTATAGGATAATTAAAAATCTCAACTCCCATTGATGGACGAACTTGTGTTAGCTTAGTTGTCCTCCTCCTCCATTACCTGGTTCGTCCATGTCGTATCCAGGACAGAATCGAAAGGAATGTACGTGGCCTCTGAAAAACCGAAGACAAATCCACGAGGAGCACGTGAAAACCCAAAAATTCCATGTTGGGTGTGGCCATGTGTTTCCTGTTCCCTCGCCATCATGCCGTGGAAAAAAGCAGGTAGCTAGGGGCACTCGATCGGAAGCAAAGGTCGTCAAGATGACGCATCCTGAATCGAAGTCTTCTTCGTACCATACAGGGCCATAGTAACAAGTGGAATCGTCGTATAGAAAAGCACTAGCCATATCGTAAAATCAGTCCAAACAATCCAGATCGTAAACTCAAACTCCCTCTATCATTTAATATTTGACATTGGATAGCTCAAGACATTTGACATTGGTTAAGCTCAATTTGACATCGGGTAGAGAACAGAGGTAGTATAATGTGATAAAAAAATGTGATAAAAGAAAAAACTAGCATCGAGATTCTCAATCATGCTAGCGTGGCAGAGTCCAGTGCACAAGCTGCACATGCATGGATCATCTGATCCCACCTGAGACCAACATGCCAGCCGCATCCGAGCCGCTCGTCAGTGGGGGAGCGAAGAAAGTAGGTGAGAAGGAAAGCTCTGGGAGCTTACGTGCCTGTCGATCTACTATACTTTCTCCGTCTGACGGGGAAATGAGCTACTACAAAGCTCCAAACGACAGTAATCTGACCGCAGAAAGGCGGCGTCTTGCATCGGGCGAAAGAACGCCCGCCGTCGACCCGTTGTTTTCCTCCGATCCCCCACAAGAAAACAGGCGAATAATAATGCCCCCGTCGTGTCGCGATACTGCCATCCGCCGGAAAACACGCCACCGGACCACCTGACGAATGGTGATGACCGATCAGCCACGCACGCCGGGCTCCGGCGCGGCCCCTCCGCGCGCGCGCGGTCGTCGACGGCGACTGCAGCGTGAGCAGGCACTTGCACTTCACCCAGGCCGGGGTTCCGGAGATCTTTTCACCGTGTGATGACGCCCTCGGACATGTTCGTCGTCTCTTTCGTCCAGCCTTTTTTCTTCCAAGCTAGCCACTGCTGGTGTCAGTCAGAGTTAACCTTGCAACCACCGGTGGAAAAGTGAGCATTAGTTCCGGTTAGAAAGATGTATAGATCTCGAAAATCCAACGGGAACTAATCTGTCGAGACTAAATGTACCCCTCTTTAGTCCCATATATTTCATCCGAGACTAAAATCCTCTTTTAGTTCTAGTTGGTGTTACCAACCGGAACTAAAAATGTTAAAAAAATAAAAAAAATGGGCCACCCCGCCGTCTTGCCTATTCCCACCGCGGCCTTGCAGCTCCACCTCGACCACCGCACCACCTCCTCAAGCTCGCCCGCTAGGCCTAAGTCCGCTGGCGCCGCGCCAGCTCGGCCCGCCCGCCCACGCCGCTCGTGCCCCTTGCCGCTCCGCCTAGAAGAAAGGGAGAGGAGGAGGAGACAAGATAAGGAAGAAAAGAAAGGGTGCACAAGATAAAGAAGAGAGGGAGAGGAGGAGAGAAGATAAGGTGGAGGGGGGGGGCTAAAAGCCCTGGTTGGTGAGACGAGGCGACTAAAGCGCCCTTAGTCCCGGTTGGTGTTTTCAACTGGGACTAAACGCCTCAGTAGATTCCCTCATCCCACACGCTGTTACTGTTGGATTGTAAGCATGTCACAGCCCATGGGCCTGCCGTATTCGGCTCCCCATGTGGTCTATATGTATACAACTGTTGCTATTGAGGAATACATCGTGCATTATACAATCTATCATGGTATCACGCGAGTCGTTCCTACGACCCGCTTCCGCTCAACCCTAGCCGCCGCCAGGGCACCCGCTCGCCGGCTCCACCCACCCACGGCCACCCCGCTGAGCTCCTTGCCGGCCGATCCCCTCGCCTGCCGCTGAGCTACGCTCGCCAGGCCCCTCTCCTACTCTTCCTGCCGCCGATCCCCATCGCCAGGAACCCCAATGGCCGGTGACGCCGCCGCCGCCGCCGCCGCCGCTGCCGCCGAGCAGAAACAGCAAGAGGAGGCGGAGGCCCTCGACAAGGCCCTCACCGCCAAGGAGGCGGCAAACACCACCCTCCACGCCCAGGCGATCGCACTCCACAACATCAAGAGCGCGATCACCCTGGTGCTGGACAAGTCGTCCAACAACTACGGTCGGTGGCGGCCTCTCTTCTTGATTGTGCTCGGCAAGTACAATCTGAAGGAGCACGTCCTCACCGACATCGCCTACCCCGATCGCTCGGCATGGGCGACCATGGACAGCTGCGTCCTCACCTGGATCATCTGCACCGTCTCCAATGATCTGCAACAGTCCCTGCTGATCCGTGATCCCACTGCCCGATCTGCCTGGCTGTTCCTCGAAGACGAGTTCCTCGGCCAGCGCGAATCGCGTGCACTGCTGCTGGAGGCTGAGTTCCGTTCCTTCCGGCAAGGCGATCTCTCAGTGACCGATTATTGCCGTCGCCTTGAAACAATGGCGGCATCCCTCAAGGAGTTCGGTGATCCGATCGGCGACAGGCAGCTTGTCCTCACCCTGCTACGCGGCGTCAATGGGAAGTACCGGCACATGGTGTCCAACCTGAAGATGCGCGCGCCCTTCCCCACGTTCGCCGAGGCACGCACCCTGCTGCTCCTCGAAGAGATCGATGTCAACGACGTCCACGACGACGTCACTCCCGCACCGCCGTCGGAGACTCAGGCGCTGCTCGCGGCAAAACCACAGCCGCCACGCACTGGTTCTGGTGGTTCCGGTGTCCAGGGCAGTGGGACGGGCAACTCCAACAACTCCCGCAACCGCCGCAGGGGACGCGGCGGCAACGGCGGGACCAACAACGGCAAGGCGGGCGCCGGCCAGGGCGCCCCCAACGGCGCCGTGCAGGGCGCTGGACAGCCTGCTGTTCGGCCAGGACAGAACCCCTGGTCCGACACTCTCCAGCTCTGGCCACACGGCTTCGGCGGCCTTCCTGGACAGCAGCTGCAGCGACCCCATACATGCCGTTCGAGCAGCCCCAGCCGGCCCTCCACATGGCACCGTACCACGGAGGGTACTACCAGCTCCCACCACTGCCCCCTGGCTTCAGCTATGGCCCGGTGGCAGGCTCCTCGGCTTCCTCTTCGGCCGGCGCGATGCCGCAGTACGCGGCATGGAACCCCATGGCAGGTGGCTCCTTCGACCAAGCGTCCCTCGTCAACAACTTCAACACAATGACCTTGACGCCGCCGTCGACACCCACCGAGTGGTATGCTGACTCTGGTGCCGGTTCTCATATGACCGCCCACTCTGGTATTCTCTCGTCTCCTCGCTCACCCTCCTGGTCCGATCCTTCCTCTATTATTGTCGGTAATGGTGCTCTCCTACCCATCACCTCCACTGGCTCATACTCGTTTTCTACACCACAACGCCCTCTTGTTCTAAATAATGTTTTAGTGTCCCCTAGCATTATTAAGAACTTGATCTCTGTTCGTCGGTTCACCATTGATAACAATTGCTCTATCGAGTTTGACCCATTTGGCCTCTCTGTGAAGGATCTACAAACACGGAGCGTGATCGCCAGGTGCAATAGCACGGGGGATCTATACCCATTCTTCCCGTCCACCAGCAGCAGAACACCAGTCTTCGCAGCCACCTCTACACCCACCCTGTGGCATCGTCGTCTCGGCCACCTTGGTTCAGAAGCATTGTCCAAACTTATTAGCACCCAGGCTATTTCTTGTAATAAACCCAAACATGAACATATATGTCATGCTTGCCAGTTAGGGCGCCATGTTCGCCTCCCTTTCAGTTTATCTAGCTCTCGTGCTACTCATAAATTCGATTTAATACATTGTGACCTTTGGACCTCTCCTATTGCTAGCGTGTTTGGTTACAAATATTATCTCGTAATTATTGATGATTTTTCTCACTATGCTTGGACATTTCCGCTTCGCCTCAAATCCGATACATTTGCCACTATCTCTAATTTCTTTGCCTATGTTCGTACACAGTTTGGCACCATCGTGAAGGCCGTCCAGTGCGACAACGGTCGTGAGTTTGACAACTCTTCGGCCCGCACGTTCTTCCTCTCCCATGGTGTCCTCTTTCGTATGTCGTGCCCCTACACCTCCCAGCAGAATGGTAAAGCCGAGCGTGCCCTTCGCACCATTAACAACATTGTGCGCTCGCTTTTATTTCAGGCTAGTCTTCCACCCGTCTACTGGGCTGACTCCCTCCACACTGCCACATATCTTCTAAACCGTCACCCCACTAAGACTCTTGATGGCCTGACACCATTCTATGCTCTCTACGGCACACATCCCACTTATTCACATCTTCGTGTTTTTGGGTGTGCTTGTTATCCCAATTTATCATCCACCGCACTACATAAATTGGCCCCTCGTTCATCACTTTGTGTCTTCCTTGGCTACTCATCCGACCACAAGGGATATCGCTGCCTCGACTTACACTCCAACCGAATTATCATATCTCGGCATGTAGTGTTCGATGAATCCATGTTTCCCTTTTCAACGATGTCTACCTCTCCTTCGGATCCAGCCACTCTTGACTTCTTGAGCGAGGATGACTTTTCCACTATGCCCATCGGGCCTCGTTCTGTGGTTGTAGGTACCCCCCCTCGTGCGCCAACCCCCCCTGGCTCACCACCACCGGCCAGTGCGCCGCCCGCTGTTGAGCATGGCTCCAGCCCGGGCGGCTCGCTGGCACCCGCTGGAGCAGCCTCGGCAGCAGGTGGAGGAGCCACGGCTACCACTGGCACGTTGCCACCTGCCTAGGCACCTACGGCAGCATCACCTGGAGGTGGCTCGGCTGTAGCCAGCCCGCCACCGGCTGCACCAGCGCCTTCAACTACGATAGCGACACCCTCTGCTGCCCCTGCTGACACCTCGTCGCAGGTAGCTGCCAGTAGAGGGGGCCGCACGGCTTCTACCCTGCCCCAACTCATCGAGCCCGTGGTTAATGATCACGGCATGAGGACTCGGGGCAAGTCTGGTTTCCGCCAGCCAGTTGATCGTCTGAACCTGCACACGACAACGCTCTCGGCCGTTCCCAAGAGCTTTCGTTCCGCGCTCGCCGACCCTCACTGGAGAGCCGCGATGCAAGCAGAGTTCGACGCCCTCCTGGCAAATGACACATGGACCCTTGTGCCTCGTCCCTCTGGAGTGAACATCATCACCGGTAAATGGATTTTTCGTCATAAATTTTTGGCTGACGGTTCTCTTGATCGATACAAGGCAAGATGGGTTCTCAGAGGCTTCACTCAACGACCTGGTATTGACTACGAGGAGACTTTCAGTCCAGTTGTCAAACCGGCTACCGTCCGCGTTGTGCTCACACTTGCTCTATCGCGTTCTTGGCCCATTCATCAGCTGGACGTCAAGAATGCATTCCTCCATGGGATTTTGACAGAGATTGTGTATTGCCAGCAGCCAACCGGGTTTGTTGATTCTTCCAAGCCCGATTTTGTTTGCCGATTGAACAAGTCATTATATGGATTGAAGCAGGCTCCCCGAGCATGGCATAGTCGCTTTGCCAGTCACATCACCTCCCTTGGGTTTGTTGAGTCCAAAGCGGACACCTCCCTCTTCATATATCGGCGGGGTGCTGACACAGCCTTCTTGCTTCTCTATGTGGATGATATTGTTCTTACTGCTTCGTCACAGAGTTTCCTTCAGCGCATCATCGCAGCTCTGCAACGGGAATTCTCTATGACTGACATGGGTGCTCTCCACCATTTTCTGGGTGTCTCTGTTGATCGCCGCTCAGATGAGTTGTTCCTCTCTCAGAAGCAATACATGCTGGATATTCTGGACCGTGCTGGTATGCGTGACTGCAAGCCTTGCAGTACACCTGTTGATACTCATGCAAAGCTACCTGCTGATGGTGTTCCTGTGGCTGATTCTTCACATTATCGCAGTATCGCTGGTGCCCTTCAGTATCTCACCTTCACCCGTCCTGATATTGCCTATGCTGTTCAGCAAGTTTGTCTATATATGCATGATCCGAGAGAGCCTCATCTCGCTGCCATGAAGCGCATCCTGCGCTATATCCAGGGATCTTTGGAGCTTGGATTTCACCTACATCGCACCTCGCCTACTGATCTCACTGTGTACTCCGACGCCGATTGGGCTGGTTGCCCTGAGACTCGCCGATCTACTTCTGGCTATGGCGTTTTCTTGGGTGATAATTTGGTCTCATGGTCCTCCAAGCATCAGGGAATTGTGTCCAGATCTAGTGCAGAGGCTGAGTATCGCGCTGTTGCCAATGGGGTTGCAGAGGCGTGTTGGCTACGACAGCTTCTTCTTGAACTCCATTGCCCTCTTCGACGAGCTACAGTTGTGTATTGTGACAATGTCAGTGCCGTTTATTTATCCACCAACCCCGTTCAGCATCAGCGGACCAAACATGTGGAGATTGACCTACACTTTGTTCGTGACCGCGTGGCCCTTGGAGAAGTTCGAGTTCTACATGTCCCTACTACCTCACAGTATGCCGACATCTTCACCAAAGGGCTCCCGACGTCCGTCTTTGTTGAGTTTAGGTCCAGTCTTAATGTTCGCGGTGCTCCCAGTTCCGACTGCGGGGGAGTGTTGGATTGTAAGCGTGTCACAGCCCATGGGCCTGCCGTATCCGGCTCCCCATGTGGTCTATATGTATACAACTGTTGCTATTGAGGAATACATCGTGCATTATACAATCTATCAGTTACAACCGGGACTAAAAGGTCTCTTTTAGTCCCAATTGATATTATCAAACGGGACTAAAGCTCCCGTCGTCGGTAGCCGTCAGTGGTGACCCTTTGACCTGGGACAAAAGGCCCTTTAATCCCGGATCAAAAATGATCGGGACTAAGAACGCTGCACGGAAGGTTTCTTCCATGGTCTACCGGTGAACGATCGATCATACGCGCGTCGCGAAGTGGTTTGACAGCAGGCCGGTAGGCAGTAGCATAGGTCAGCGATGCCTAACAAATTTCCTCGATCGACTGGGCGTCGTCGTCGCCGTCGTCGTCCCATCCCGGTTCATCGATCATGCATGTCGACATTGCTCATTACGTCTACGAACGCACAGTGTACATTATCGGTCAGACATGGATATGGGATGAGTAGTGATTCGATGTGCACTTGGAACGGACAGGGTATTTCCGGAGGTACGTAGATTTAGTGCTCTGAAAGTTTTGCAGGTTTTACAGCCACGGAATTCAGCAGCGGTAATTGCGTGCCCGAGGCTTCAACTTCGGGCAGCCGTGCACGAGAGCACGCGTGCTCTACTACCACCGACCGGAGCTTACTTTTACTGACAGTAGCAAGAAAGCAACGTTGATGTCTACTAGCTGTGCTGTACAGGATCGGTAATGGACACTGTAGAGGGGCATACTGTGTAGTGCTGATGCATTTGGAGGCAGACGAAGTAAGCCATGGCGGTTGGCGAGGTGCCAAGAACAGCTAGCGATGGGATCTGTGGCACAAACGCATGTGGGGGCCGGCTGGGCGTGGTAGCTTCTATGTCAGGTGACTTCATCAAGTGTTTTCAGAGTTCGGTCTGATTTGAACCAGTCTTGTTCACTCAGGTGTTATCGAGTTAGGTTGGATTCCTTTCCGTGGTTGGTCGTTGGATGCAGTACAACCACTAAGCTGTGTGAATTGGCTTCGATTACGTCAGTAAATTAAGCTATGCTATTTAATCTAACGAAAACAATAAAATTCTAGCGGTATTTATGTTTTTTGTACCTCACATCTCACATGCATGTAGGGATTTTCGCTACTGCTCAAACATTATGACAAAATTAGGTGAGGTGGCATCCTAATTCCTAATTAGGTATAAGGAGCAAAAGTGAAGATCTCTAGAGGTAGCACCGTAGCAGACATACCCATTCATGCTATTTGCCATGATGGATTATTGGCAAACATTACATCATATTAAAGCAACTGGCTGTAATTATTTTTTTTCTCGAATGCACATGACGTTAGTACAACATGAGCTTCATAAGAGCAAGCTAACTGGAACAAAGTAACTATTCAACCTGAACGGCATTTTTTTCTTTTATGCAGGGAAGCTGCCTACACGATTTAACCAACACATTTCAAACGGTACAAATTCGAACCGGGAAAATGAATAACATAAACTATGACAAAATAGTGAAAATAGTGGAAGAATAACAAGAAATTTGTTACACTTGGCATCAGTCATATCACTTGTAATTTCACCTTGAAATAAACCTCGGTCACCAGAATTCCTTTCCAAATCAATCTTTATTAGGGTGATGGAGCTGCCAAAAAAACTGATATTAGGTCCTTATCAGGATTCCTTTTTAAGCAATTACGGCATTACGCTAATCGACTAGACAATCACTACTACTCTATGGCTTAGTTTTGTATAAGAGACATGCATTTTGATAACAACATATATAACAAGAAACTAAACTGAGGAATTACAATCAAACAAGTCTTGGTGTGTGGCCTCCCACGTCGCGTGTTGTGTAATTCAATTGTTTTCCTATTAGGTGGGCATGTTTGGGAAAAAGATGTTGAGCTCTCAAATAGGTGAAAAGCCATCTAGATCCATCTATCTGCAGGGTCATCTCTTGTGCTCGTCACTCATTTGTGTCAACAATCAATAATAGAAGAGAATGAAAGAGACAACTCTTCTGTGGTGGTGTCATGCCACAATGTCCCTACATCTTAAGAGGAATTGTCTTTTCCTTTTCAAGGGAAAATGTCAAGAAATCGAACTACTCGATATAAACATATGTGGCTTCCGAAATCTGAGTGCGTGTTTATATGTCGACTACGACTTGTGTTTATAACTTTGCTTCAGGACAAAGGGAAAAACTTATTACAATTGCCACTTGTTCCTCCAACCTCCACATGAAAATGTTTTTATGCTTTCACTTTATTGCACCTAGATGAACTCGATCAGCAGCATTTTGCATCAGGAACTTCCAGAGTTAAAATATCTGGTCATCACACCGGGTTACAGAAGTGATGGTGATGAAATTTACATGTCCACCATCACCTTTGTCCTTTGTCTAGATTACCCATATGCCTTTCCAATCACTTGGTCGGTGACATACACGTTTGACGTGCCATAATGTGCATACTTTATTCACTTGCTGCCAGTTGCTTGCCTTATGACATCAAAGCAACAAACCAAGATAGATCCACTGCATGCAGTCACTCGACGCAACAACAATACGGGCATCCTTCAGCCAGCCAGAAAAGGAAACCGATCGATGACTTGAAAACCGATCAGAAAGGGAAAATCATGTCTAATTAGACATAAGTTTCTTTAAAAAAGACTAATTAGACATAAGGATGCTGCCTACTTACTGACCAAAGAGAATATGCGGAAGTTTGAAATTCCAGCAAGAAACTTGCAAGTTTATCAATTAGTATCCAAGTAATTTTCCATTCAAGTTTCCCTTAACCAAAGGGCTGCTTCTTCTTTCTTCTTCCTCCCCCAACCACTAGATAAGATCCGGTACGGCCATTGAAGACAGCAGCAGGAGATCCGTTGTCCCGTATGAAGAACAGGTCAACAGGCTGGCACCCGGCACCGGTAAACAAGCTGTTTTCTAAGGTTCGTTCATCTCATCCATTCCAAGCAATCAATATGGAGAATGCAAACACAGGCCATCGGTCAAGGAACAGTAGCACTACGCTAGAGCTAGTACTTGCTGTAGACTTGCACAAGCTGCAGCAGTGGACCTTTATGGAGGAGTACACCAAAGTAACGCCATGAGAGGCAGCTTAGGTCCCTGTCCCCCTTTGCCTGCCGTCGCCAAGAGGGGCATGGCCACCGGCCACCCCAAGTGGATCGATCATTTCGGACGTAGCAAGCTGCTGCTCAGGCCTCAGGGACGGGATGCATGAACCTGAACGTCTCATAGCGTCCCGGCCTAGGCCCTACAGCCCTAGGCTGAAGAATTTTATGTACGTATACCTTCTTCAGAGCTGCCACTGCACTCTCTGAACAAAATGTCGTACACAGAGCTGAATGCGAGTTGGTTCATGGGATTGGACAGAAAAACCAAAGGACATACTGTACTGCAGCTGCATGAGTACACCGGTGCATAAGTGAGCATTAGTCCCTGTTGGAGAAACGCATAGGTTTGGAAAATCCAACCGGGACTAATCTTTCGAGACTAAAGACCCCTCTATTTAGTCCCAGGTATTAGTCTCGGTTAGTAGTACCAACCGGGACTAAAAATGTTAAAAAAATAAAAAAATGGGCCACCCCCGTCATCCTACCTGCCCCCGCTGCACCACGCCAGGCCCTCGCCCGCCGGCACCACGCCGGGTTGCGCCTGCTTGCTCGCCCGTGCCGCGTCGGGCCGCGCCGGCCGCCGTCACCCCCGCTGGAGGCCTGGTCACCACGCCGCGTTGGGCAGCGCCCCCCCCCCTGTGCCGGGCCCTTGCCGCGTTGGGCTGCTCTGCTCGCCCGCGCTGTGCCGCCCTCGCCAGGCCCTTGCCGTGTTGGGCGGCTCTGCCCGCCCGTGGCGCGCTGCCCTTGCCGGGCCATCTCGCGGGAAGGGAGCTAGGAGGAGGACGCCGGGGAGGCGGGGAGGAAAAGAGGGAGCAAAGGGGAGGAGGAGGTGGGGAGGAAGGGAGAAGAAGGAGAGGGTGGAGCGAGTTGAGGGAGAGGAGAGGAGCATATAAAGAAGAGAGAGAGGAGTCGGAGAGCTAAGATAAAGCTGCCGCCATGAATTAGTCCTGATCGGTGGCTCCAACCTTCTAAAAATGGTCCTTTTACCACCAACCGGAACTAATTCATTTTATCCCGGCTGGTGGCTCCAATCGGGATTAAAAGCTCTACTTTTGTCCCGGTTGGAATCACCAACTGGAATTAAAACGGCTCCAACAGACTACAAAATTTAGATCCGGGACTAAAACTACTTTAGTCCCGGATCAAAGATGATCATGACTAAAAATGTTGGATGGAAGATATTCTCTGCTAGTGGTACATGCTACTGGAGTCGTAAAAGGCTAGCAGCATTCAAGATCCGGCCTCTGGCCTTCTCCAATCTCCCAGAGGCCAGAGTCAGAGGCTGAAGATGTTGAATTGAAGTAGTAAACACGAGAACACGGCGACTTTACTCAGCTCTGAGGATACTTCGGTTAGCCGGCGCAGCTTGATTTCATTGCCATGTCCGTCTCTCTCGCTCGCTTTTTCTCCTAGCTTTGCTCGCTCACTGCGTCACTGCGTGCCATAGACCGGGGCCCTGTACCTGCAGCTGCTACAGTGCCACGGAACGGGGGCGGAGAAAAAACTGGCCGCGCCCGACGACGGTTACCGGGTTTGCTTCAGCGCTTCGTGGCCACCCAACCCCAACCCGACCTTCGCTTCGTCGCAACCTGACGAAGCAATGGTGGACGCGCACGCACGCGTTTGTCAACGGCGTGACGTGGCGGCTGGCCGGCGGTTGATGTCCGGTGACGGCGAAGCCGATCAATTACGGGGCCTGGGATGTGGAGTGGTTAGCGGCGGCATCCGTGCTCGCTTATTACCACAATTAGCACCAGGATCACGAGCCTAATTAATCCCCGGCTCCCCGCGATCCCTTTCCGGGGATTGAAGGATGCGCGGAAGAAGAAGAAGAACACGCTTGCTTTGCTTGCTTGCGTCGCTGCAAGCCACTCATCGCCCCCTCGCTCGGCAGATCGATCGCCCACGATGGAGCCACCGAGTAATTGCTCGAGATGACAAATGCATCGGTTTCACATTTTCCGGTTCCACCGCATTGATCTGGCTCGTGTCCACTCCACACCCTTCTTCCTTTCGATCTCCCACCTGGTGGCGATGGGAGTGGAGGAGTCAGTGGCGGCATGGGAGACTTCACTGCTGGGTCGCAGTCTCGCGGAGCCGTACGCGCGGTATGCTACTGCAGAGGCAGAGCAGAGGACACCGTACCTTCTCCCTGTACGTCGAGGTCGCCGTCTGACGACGGTACCCAAATCGATCCGGTCCAAAGTTATCAGAGCTTTGAAAAAACATTTTATGCTCCCTCGTCGTCGGCCGCGCGCCGGTCGAGCGAGCGCTTTATCGCGTACGTCGCCTCCAGGACGATTGACGAAGCTCAACTAGTCTCTCGATTGTTTATTTGTTTTAGACAGTGTGGACAGAGCTACTGCTACTCGCAGTTGTTTTGTCACCGGGAGAGGACAGAGTAACATGATAGAGTTGCCAAAAAAAAACGTACTAAAACCGTGTCGACGAACTACGCCAAATTTTGCATTGTTTTTCTACTAGTTGAATTGGATTGGAGTGCAAACCATCTTGATATGGTTTCGGAGCCCACGCCGTCTTCTGTTGGCAGGTTGCACGGGTGGCATGATGCCCGTGCTGTTGGTTGCTACTCACTCCCCTGCTGAGAGCAAAGGTTATTTAACGATGATCTTGGCCAATCAGAAGCCACTCTTTCACGGGATCCAATGGCCGTCCGACAACAGGGCCGGCTGAGACTAAAAATACGCGAGTTTCACCAAACGTGTGCGCCCCGAAGAATCTGCTTCCGTAAGCCATGCCCCTGCCGCTAGATCAAGGGACAACGGTCTAGAACTTTGGATTAAGGACAGTGTAAAATGAAGGGAATGCTATTTTTTGACGCCTGAGTACTGGGAGTCTGGGACACTCCATTTTCTTTGGGAACAAGAGGTGTCTACGGTCTACCAAGGCTTTCTTCTGCACCTCTAGTAAGAACTAGATTTTGGGGGCTAGGGGCTTTGGCTCCGACGAGTTCTCTAAAATATCCAGATTTAGAGGGAAGGCCACTAGTAGTAGGCGAGCCTAACTTCAACGAGTATATAGATGGATGGTAGGGGTGGCTGTGATGCTACTGGTTGTAGGAGGGGAAAAAAGTCGTGGATTGGATGGTGTTGAAAGTAGGGCTGTGGTGGCACAAATAAATGGGTTAACACAATAAGGATGTTTTCGGCGATGAGATGAAGGATATGGGAATTGGGATCCTAGACTCCTAGTTGAGGCTAAAAAGGAGGGGAGAGAGGAATGCTAGAGGCAGTCGACAAGTTGTTCAATGTTTGCGGTGATAACCTAAAAGTTTAGAATATAACTAACCAACCCTTATTTTAATTTAGTTGCACATGGCTATTACTGCAGAGCAATTAACGTATGGGTTTAAGCACCCATGGACCCACGTATCAGTGGGATAAGTATATCTGCAGTTACTGTAGAGTAACGACTTCCTCCAGCCAGCGGTAGCAGGGCGTACCGGGTTGGAGTGATAACCCAAAACTTAGGAATCCTTTTGTTTTTTTAGGCGTGTGGATCATAAATTCATAATTCTTAGCCGTAGGACACATCTAGCCGGGAGTCACCAGTTCACCACCCACGGACCGTGGCGTGCCCACACGCTACGCCCAACAACCCCACAAGCCCACGTCAAAAAGTTAAACCGCGCCGTGGTCAGTCTTTAATAATCCGGCTGCCGGCACAGTAGTAGCCTAGTAGGCCATCGCCGTGGTAACTCCCGGGTCCCCAAGTCTGAAGTTTCCTCGGCACGACCAGTACTCCTCAGTCCTCAGGAGCAGCACGGCCGCAGTAACGTAAGCCTCCAGCCCGTGGTAGCACCAATTCACCGCGTCCTCCTGTCAGGTTTTGCTTCTTCCAACGAGCCCTCCCGGCCTGCGGTGCCCACGTCCACCACCCCGCCGGCCGGTTCCAGTCCAGTCCACCACCCAACCTCCGGAGCTCCCCCACGGGCGGTCTCGCTCTCGCCCCGCAGCCACAAGCGCAAAGGCGCTCGCCTCGGCCTCCCGGACCCCAGCGCCCACCACCTGCCGTCCCCGTCGCCCTCGGCCTGGCCCTGCTTCCCCTCGCCACCCATCTATAAATACCCCGGCTGCCCGCTGCGGAGCTGAGAGCAGGCAGCAAGCACAGCTTAATTAGCTAGCGCCACCGATCGAGCAGCCTCTCTCCATCCTCTCCGCCGCAGCGATAGAGAGCTGATCTCTGCTAGGCTATCGATCGGCCATGGCCGCCTCCACCGCACCGTCGAGGACCAACTCGCGGGTGAACTACTCGAACGAGATCCACGACCTCTCCACCGTGCAGAGCGGCGGCTCCGCCGTCCCCACCATGTACTACCCGGAGAAGTCCCTCGCCGACATCTTCCCGCCGCACCTCGGCAAGAAGGTACGTGTAACTAACTGCTGCTCCGGCCTCCGCCGCTGGCATCGGTCGGCTGAAGAGATCGATCGAGCACGGCGACCCGACCGGCCGTGGCGACACGTACGGGCTGATCGATCAGATCACTGATGATCGGTGTACTCGTGCGCAGGTGATCTCCGAAGTGGTGGCGACGTTCCTGCTGGTGTTCGTGACCTGCGGCGCGGCGTCCATCTACGGCGAGGACCTCAAGCGCATCTCCCAGCTGGGGCAGTCCGTGGCCGGCGGCCTCATCGTCACCGTCATGATCTACGCCACCGGCCACATCTCCGGCGCGCACATGAACCCCGCCGTCACGCTCTCCTTCGCGTGCTTCCGGCATTTCCCCTGGATTCAGGTATGTGTACGGTGTACCAACTGCACTGCACATCGATCCGTCCCTTCTGCCTGCTTGGCGCTTCTTTTTCTCTTCTCTGCTCCAAATTTGTTTCGTGATCGTCCGGCTACCGGAAAGAGTTCGTTGCTCCTAGCGTGCTGGCATCATATTTCTTTTCGTGGCAGCTCATTGGTTGGGTAATCTATTGTTAATAGGAGTTCAGTAGGACTTAGTTGTCAGCATGTTGTCATATAGTGTACCTGGCTATTACCCATGTCAGGCTACTAGCTACAATTTAACTTTTTGTAGAACACACGGTAGAGTTATGTATTTTCTAAATAAAAAAGCTGTATGTTTTCAAAAAAATAATAATTCAACCCCGGTGCAGGTACGGGTTCAGACAAAGCATGAAACATTACTACTGTAGAGGGAAAACTGCAACAAAAAAAAACAACGAAACCATAGGGTAAACTAAACACAGCTAGCTTCAGAGCTGTTTTACGAAGGCGCAAACTTTAGAGATGTATAGTTTGCACTGCACGTCGATCACATGGTGCCGGCAATTTTAAACGCTTTTTTTTTGTTGCTAAACTTCAGACTTGTATATGGATTATCCGCCAACTGGACACAAGAAGACGCCAATAATCAACCAGCACCCCTATACTTTAGTACTATAGCACAAGTTGACACGTACATCCAGTTCACGATTACTTAAAACAAGTCAGGTATTTCGCAAACAGCTTATCTGTTCCCCCATGGTGGCGTAGTTTCCTACTCGGGGGTGTCAGGTCGGTAGCCTGCAGTAGCAGCAGCATCTCCAAAAACGAAACATGCATTGGTGCATTATTGGAAACAAGCTGATCATATCGAGGCATCGAGCTCGCCGAGGCCCGAGCATGTGAGCCGATAAAAACAACCTCAGACAGTAGAGGAGGCTCCATCTCTCGGATACAGAAAGAATATATCTTAAAAAAGAAGAAGCAGGTGAGAGACGGATGCATGATTGGGCAACTTGGCGTATAGACTACTGATTATATTGGATCATGAAAGCCTCGATAATTAGCTTCCGCTAATGGCCACCGTGTACCGGCCGGGGGCGATCAGCGGCGTTGACATTCTCGCGGCTCTCGTCCTTTGATTAGAGGGGCCAAGCGTTGGCCGCCATGACTCCTGATGACCATCAAGGAGATGGTGGCCACTGGCCAGGATGGTGCTGGCCGGCCAGCGTCTTGGCCGTGGGCCAAGATGACGCGTGCGCCGGGCGTGCGTGCGTGCGTGCCGGCCGGAGATAGAAAGGGGGCGTGGGGGGAGGAATATAATCTGCGAGACTGTGACGATTGGGAACCAGAGCCTTCGTCGAGGAATTGGAGTTAGCGGCTGGCGTGGCATGCTTGCAAAGTCCGCACCCCGCGCCGTACCGTACCACGCGTTCGCCAGCCGCGGCCAGGATGGCAGGACGGGCGGCTCTACTGCTCGCTCGGCCCGGGCTCGCCGAGAGCCACAGCCTTTGGGCGGAATATTCCAAGCTGTCCATCCTTCCTCCCTACCTGACCGGCCGGCCGGCCCGATTCGATGGACGTGGTGCCCTCATGCGTCGTGCCTGCCTGGGTGCACGCCCATCACGTCATAGGCTGTGCATCGGCGTCATGGTTTGGTTTGTGATGGTTTTGTGTTTTGCTGCAGGTGCCGTTCTACTGGGCGGCGCAGTTCACGGGAGCGATGTGCGCGGCGTTCGTGCTCAAGGCGGTGCTCCACCCCATCGAGGTGATCGGCACCACCACGCCGACGGGGCCGCACTGGCACGCGCTCGTCATCGAGATCGTCGTCACCTTCAACATGATGTTCGTCACCTGCGCCGTCGCAACGGACTCCAGGGCGGTGAGTGGCCTTCGTCCCCAGCTGCTGTTTGCTCGTATTGCCTACAATGCTGAGGATGCCCTCTCCCCTGTTCTTCATCAGTTCTCTCCCTGCTGGTTCACTGCTTGCATGCCCTGACGACGACGACTTCGTTTGGTTTATTTGGTTGCAGGTGGGTGAGTTGGCCGGGTTAGCAGTCGGTTCCGCGGTTTGCATTACGTCCATCTTCGCAGGGTAATATGAACGAAACGATGAATAACTAACCAATCACTGATGAGCACTGACCAAACACTAGTAGTAGTAGCTATAGCCTTATTAATTAGCAGCAAGGACATCGGCTATAGTACTCTCACGAGGAATTAAAACATGATAGACTTTCGACCAAAGAGCTATAGCAGTAGTGACACCGAAGAAACCGCCTAGGTCCTTTTAGGAAATTTTAGCATACGTGACTTCTCAAGCTGTTGACGTCGTTTGCTAGTAAGCTGGCCACATTTTTTTGATTTTCCTCCAAATTGGCACCGTGTTGTTGTACAAGCTGACACTCTGGTTGCGACAGGGCGAAACCTCTTGTGAATTAGGTTCAGTGAACCCTGTCAGACATGCCTTCACTAACAAACAATTTTCTAGACCCTCTGACTTTGGAACTAGTCACTAGTAGTAGCTACGAAAACAAAGATTAGCTACCCTAGAAAAAGCAAAGATTAGCTACAGGCACAGAGTACTGCACGCACTGATGAGCCACTACTGACGCACACGCACATATATACATGTAAGCTAATACACGACGCGGGGGAACGAGTGGCATTTGCAGGCCTGTGTCCGGCGGATCGATGAACCCGGCGAGGACGCTGGCGCCGGCGGTGGCCAGCAACGTCTACACGGGCCTCTGGATCTACTTCCTCGGCCCCGTCATCGGCACGCTCTCCGGCGCCTGGGTCTACACCTACATCCGCTTCGAGGAGGCCCCCGCCAAGGACGCGCCCCAGAGGCTCTCCTCCTTCAAGCTCCGCCGCATGCAGAGCCAGTCCGCCCTCGCCGCCGACGAGTTCGACACCGTCTAGTGGCGGCCGGGACCGTCCGGCTGGCCGGTGTGCACCAATCACACCTCAACACCATGCGTGCGTCGTCCATGCGTGTGAACTGTGCTCTCGCTCTGTTCAAGACCTCATGGTGGGAGAGAGCTAGAGCTGCGTGTGTGTACCGGTACATACTCGGTGTACGTACCTACGTGTTTGTATTCTTCTCCCGTAGCCTATACGTACGTATTCGTGCGCGCGCACGTACGCGTCGTTGAGCAGCGGGGATCTCGGAGCAGTGTAATGCTTTATGTTATCTTCGGCTTTTATTTGTATCGCTTCGTCAGAGTTGCAAAAGTTAATTGATGCAGTTGACGGGCTTGTTTGCAAAAGATGCGTGCATGTTGGAAGAAGTATATGGATTTAACTTTTTGTCTACAGCTTTTATTTATCTTTTCTTTTTGGTTTGAGCTCATTTTTTACTGTACTTTTTAATGGCCTTTTGCATATATGTAGTAGGCCAGGGCCAGTCTAGCTTAGGCATTGCACTGGCATGAGTCAGTGAGTCAGTTGGTGGTGAATGATGATACCATCACGCACTAAGCATGCTTATGTCAGTGTTGTTGACTGCCCTGAAATGGCATTAAAAAAAGAAGACTCCTTTGGAGGCCTTCAAGAAATTCGTTGACAGCAACTTTGCAAGAAATTGCACACATATGTCAACTAGCAGCAAGCAATAAGGCCTTATTGCATAATTGTCCACAATCCTTAAACTGCAAGAAAGGAGAAAACGTGGTTGACTATCTTAGCCAACCACAGTTGCACGTTTATAGAGGGTGAAAAATCATCAAGAAAAGTACATAAGTACAATTGTGATCATCTAGAACTCGTCTGCTTTATAACTTGAATTACAAGAGAACCTATCTCTAAACAATCCGAATCTATCTCTAAAACCACAACTATAGCACAAGCTATCCGGTTACAACCGGTTACAAACATAATTCTAACATCCTCCCTCAATCTAAACTTCTCTTCTTTTTGAGATTTAGATTGTGCTTGAAATCTTCTAGCTTACCAGCTGTCAAGGCCTTAGTAAATCCATTTGCACAATCAGTAGACACCAATCTTACTTGTAATTGTTTCTTGGCGACTCTCTCTCGAATAAAGTGAAAATCAATTTCAATATGTTTTGCTCGAGCATGAAAAACTGAATTTGCTAAAAGATAAGTAGCTCCCAAATTATCACATCATAAAATAGGCGAGTGAGTTAATTGCACTCCAAGTTCAACCAACAAAGATTCCAACCAAATCAATTCTGTAGTAGCATTAGCCATAGATTTATATTCTGCTTCAGTGCTAGATCTTGAGACTGTAACCTGCTTTCTAGCACTCCAAGACACAAGATTAGGACCAAAAATATTGCAAATTTTGCAGTGGATTTTCTATCATCAACACTACCAGCCCAATCAACATCAGAGAAGGCACTCAAAGTTATTGAACTGGACTTCCTTGTGTATAACCGAACGTCCAATGTAAATTGAACATAACAAAGAATCCGTTTAACAGCAGTCCAATGAATAGATGTTGATGCATGCAAAAATTGACAGACCTTGTTAACTGAGAAAGCTAAATCAGGCCATGAAAGAGTAAGATATTGTAACACCCCAACTATACTTCTGTAATGTGTGTTGTCTTTTGATCCTAATGGTTCACCTTTAAAACTTGAGAGCTTTTTAGTACTTGACAACAGCGTGGGAGATCCTTTACACTTGACCATACCAACTCGTGCTAGAATTTTTTACACATACTTTTCTTGAGATAATAACAATCCCTCTTTACTTCTCTGAACCTCAATTCCCAAGAAATAATTCAAGTCACCAAGATCTTTTAGAACAAATTCTTTTCTCAAATCCAACAACAAGGCCAAGACAGCTTCACTAAAAGAACCAATGACAATGATATCATCAACATATATAAGCATATAAATAATAACTCCTGATTTTTGATAAATAAATTGAGAATTATCTGATTTTGATGCTATGAACCGAGTGTCAATAAGCTTAGAACTTAACCTTGCATACCAGGCACATGGAGTTTGTTTCAAACCATGAATTGCTTTATCAAGTCTACAGACTAGATGTGGCGCATCATTTCTTTCAAAACCTAGGGGCTATTTCATATATACCTCCTCTTCCAGAACACCGTGTAAGAACGTATTCTGAACATCCAATTATCTTAAACACCAACCTCTAGACACTGCCAAGGATAGAAGAAGCCTTACAGTAGCAATCTTGACAACTGGACTAAATGTGTCCTCATAATTAATTCCATATCTTTGCCAAAACTCCTTTGCTACCAACCCTTGTATCTATCAATTGTCCCGTCAGCCTTCCTTTTGACCTTGTATACCCATTTGCAGTCAATTAAATTAGCGCCAGCTTTGAGTTCAACCAAATGCCAAGTGTTGTTTCTAAGTAAAGCTGAAAATTCTTCTTGCATAGCTTGTTTCCATCGCAAATCATTCAATGCTTCTTGCTAACTTTCAGGTTCACCAGTTGCACAAAAATCCCATATCTAACAGTCCCATCTGTAAATCTTTTGGGTTTGACAATACCGTGTTAAAGTCGTGTGCGCCGTTGAGAGGAGATATCAACCTCAAAACGCTGCATGGGTACATCTGATCTAGCAGAAACCATAGAGGATCCGGCAGGGGTTGTCGGAGCGACCGATATGGAAGGTGTCGGCGTGGGCGGAGACCAGACGCCGCGTGGCGTCAACAGAGAGGCTGACGCCGCGCGCGGGCGAGCGAGCCACTTCCCCCCACGTGATGGGCTTGGAGCAGCTTCGGGCGAGCTAGCGGGCCTGGGCGAATCATCTTGGGAATCAGTGCCTGATCTGGCAGCGTGTGCAGGCGCAGGCGTAGGCGGATCCGCCTGGGATCCGGTGGTGGGATCATTTGCGGCCAGGATTTCAGCAACACCCGAGCCATTAAGGTATGCACGTTCTTCTTCAATATTGAACGCCGAATTTGATGGATTTAATTCTTGCACATCACCAATATTCTCACCAGAACCATTAGTAGTATTAGCATCATTAGGCACATAACTTACATCCCCATAGCTAAGCAAATGTAAAGGTAAAAGGATAATTTCTTTGCGCAATTGGGCATGGGCATTAGGATTAAGATGAGCAAAAGGGAAAAATTCTTCATCAAAGACAACATCCCTGGAGATGTAGATGCAGCCAGTCGAGATATCAAGGTATTTAAAACCCTTGAGCACGGAACTATATCCTAGGAAGGCACAACGAATAGAACGGAAGACAAGTTTGTGGGAATTGTAGGGTCGAAGGTTAGGCCAACAAGCACACCCAAAGACCCTTAGGGATGTATAATCTGGAGTTTCTTGAAGGAGCCGAGCAACATGAACATCATACCCAATAACTTTACTAGGAAGAAGATTAATAAGGTAGGCAGCTGTAACAAAAGCATGATCCCAATATTTCAAGGGCATGGATGCATTAGCGAGGAGTGCAAGACCAACCTCAACTATGTGTCGGTGCTTTCTTTCGGTAGCGCCATTTTGTTGATGGGCGTGAGGACAAGAAACTCAATGTGTTATTCCTATGCATTGAAAGAAGGAATTCAACTTCTCATACTCTCCTCCCCAATCGGATTTGAGAGACTTAATCTTCCGATTGAACTTTCTTTCTACAAGTTGTTGAAAATCCTGAAAAACTTGAAAGACATCAGATTTTTCCTTTAGCAAATAGATCCATGTATATTTGTTGAAATCATCAATAAAGCTAACATAGTAGCTATGTCGCCCAATAGATAAAGGAGCAGGTCCGCACACGTCAAAAAAATTAAATCAAGAGGGGATTCAGATGAACTATTTGATGTAGGATATGGAAGCTGGCCGCTTCTGGACATTTGACATGAACTACAAATAGACTTTGAATCCTTAACACTAGCACACAGAAGTTTATTCAAACTAACAATTTTTTCTACAATAGGAAAAGCTGGATGACAAGTCTACTATGCCATCGAGTAGTTGAAGGTTTATTGACCGCAAAGGCTTGTGTTCTGGAATCTTCTGGGGATAGATGAGATCCTAACGGATAGAGACCACCTCGGGATCTACCTTGATGGATGACTTTCTTCATTTCCTGATCTTTTATACAAAAGAAATTTGGATGAAATTCTATGAAGGCATCATTATCTTGAGCTAGCTTATGATTTGAAACTAAATTCTTGCTAGCACTAGGAACATGAAGCATATTTTTTAGAATAATATTCTTGCTAGGGGTATGTAAAGTTGTATGACCAATGTTACTAATTTTCATACCTTCCATTGGCAACATGTATTAATCTTGTCCATTATACTTATCATGGACTATCATTTTCTCAAGTTCACTAGTAACATGATCAGTTGCTCCCCTATCTACATACCAGTTTGTGTCGTAGCCATAACCAGGAGTAGCCGCCCCTGCTGTCTTCTGGTTTTGTTGATCTTCATTGTCATCATATCTATACCAATAGCGATCTACTTCATGTCCTACCTTCCTGCAAATCTGACAAACTATCTTGGCATTGCATCCTCCTTGCTTGAACGTGTTACTAGGGCCGGAGCTGATGTTGTTATTGCCATGGTATGATCCACCACGACCACCATTGCTGCGATCACGACCAAGGTTGTTATTGCCTCAGCCACGGCCACCATAGTTGTTGCCATAGCCACATCCTCTACCAGCCATATTGGCCAACGACTGGAATTGACCACCTTCTTGATACATCTCCATGTGTTGATCATATGTGAGCAGTTGAGAATACAGATCACTCAAAGGAAGAGAGCCAACCCGACCAAGCATAGATGACACAAAGGGATTATAATCAAAGTCAAGACCATTCAATATAAAGTGAACCATCTCATCATCATCTATCACCTTTCCAACCGTGGCTAATTCATCTTTGAAAGAACACATCTTGGTGAAATAAGCTGAGGAGGACATGTTACCCTTCTTAGTTGTAGAGAGTAGGATGCGCAGATTTGCAATCCGCGCCTTTGAGTGTGCCAAGAACATTCTCTCAAGCGCCTCCCATGCTTCTGCTGCTGTGATTGCTGTTGCCACTGGTGCTAATGCATCCTTGGTGAGAGAATTTAGCAGGTAGCTTAATACCTGCTGATCTTTCGCAACCCAGGAGTCGTACTCGAAGTTTTGGATGATCTTCTTCTTGCCGTCCGCCTAGACCACCTCCAGAGTCTTGGGTGGCTCAGGGATAGATCCATCTAGGATTCCCATGAGTTGAGCTCCTCGTATAGAAAGAAGGAATTGAGCCTTCCATAGGAGGTAGTTGTCTCGAGTTAATTTCTCGGAGACAACCCCTAGTAGCGCCGGCGTGGGATTACATGGTGACGCCATAGGCTTGATTTGGGAGGTTGTGGTTGTTTGTGGAAGAGGATGCTCTGATTACCATGTAAGAAAGAAGGAAACGTGGTTGCCTATCTTGGCCGGCCACGGTTGCACGTTTATAAAGGCTGAAAAAATACCAAGAGAATTACATAAGTACAATTGTGATCATATATGATTCGTCTGCTTTATACTTGAATTATAAGAGAACCATCTCTAAACAATCCGAGTCTATCTCTAAGAGCACAAGCTATCCGGTTACCACCGGTTACAAACATAATTCTAATAGAAACAGTATCAGAGGCAGAGGTGTTTTGAGTCCTACAAATACAAATTAATTTGGAAAAAATGCTATGGCCCAAGAAAATTGAGGCCAGTTTAAAGCTTTTGGGTGAGTTGGTAGAACATGTATAACATTCTAGTACTCCGCACATACACGTACCGTGTGTGCCTCCCTCCACCACAGTGAACAATATGCTCTTATTAGAGCATGAATCTCAGGTATGTCAATTTGAAAGTTATTGCGAAAGTTGGCTGTTAACGTTTCACAGAATTTATTAGTGATCACAATATCACATTCAGATTGAGCTTGAATTCCATGAAACGTTACACGAAACATGAAGAAAAGGGAGATGCTATTGCACAAAAGAACAAAAATAATTTGGTCTACAATCGGCAAATATAGTCCATTATTCAATCATGATCCAGGGTTTTCCTTTTCTTCAAGTTGTTGACCACACAACAAAAGGGAAGCACATTTTGTAGGGCTCGTCGCCCTCCAACTTTGGCTCCTCCGCCATGCCTTCCTCCAGCTCCTCCCATGCATCACCGTTCACCGGCTCACCGCCGTCAGATCTGTGCCAGTCACCCGCCGTCACGCTAACCCAAAAACGCCCAGGCCGTATTCTTGGTGTAAAACAAAAGATGAGCGGGCGGATGAATCAGTCAGAGTGAGGTCACGCAGTTCTTTTCCCGATCGAGTTGACCAGCGCCGATGCACAGCATCACCATGCCAACAAAGGGCCACCTGAAGCTAGGCTTAGCAGTTAGCCCCCTGCACTGCACTGCACCGGAGCAGGCCAGGAAATCTTCCCCTCCACTGATGCCACACCCGTGTCCCCCGTCAAGCAATGCGCAGCGACGTCACAGGGGCACGCGCGCCAAAGGTGCCCTCCCCGGCCGGAACCCTCACTCTCGATCGCGTCCCCACGCCGATGCCGCGCGAGACGGTCACGTCGCCGACGAGGCGACGACGAAATGGATCGATCGCTCCACGCCTCCATCAGGCTTGGGTACAAATCGTGTAAAAACGTCGCTGGAGATTCGATCTTGCGGCACTGCTGCGGCTTATTTTCAGCTCGTCAAGCCATGCAGCCATTTTTACGGTAAGAGATTACACAAGCCAAGCTAAGGCACATCATATTCGTTACCTAAAAAAGAAAAAGCTAAGGCACATCGAAACACATGTGCCATATATATAGGCAGAGACCAAGCTAAGACGACTACGAAACCTGACCAAACATAGCCGCACATTTCCATCCATAAAGGAAGAAAAAGAGGAGGAAATGATTGATGGACGTGCACACGCATGGCGATCGAAGGGTCGATCATGCCTGTCCATCGAAGGCTGCCGAACAAGCCTCAGACCATACTGATCTCAGATTTCGTCTCGATCGGAGTCGCCCTCGGATCATTTCAGGCCAGTGCTGCAGCAGCTAGGGCAAAGGGCGCCACCACCAGTCCACCACCACCATGCCGGCTTCCCGGCCCCCGTATGACCTACGGATCAACCGCCAACAGTTGCCGTGACAACGAGATTCGTGTATATCAACGGGGTAGGGTAGGGCAGTATGGTGTCCATTAGCTAGTAGTCAAGTATACTTTGGAAGAATTAGCAGTGCTCCTGTCCTCCTGATCCTCATCTCCTCGTAGTGCTTGTACGTGTGGTTATAGTCGCGTGTGCTTGGTGTGGTCTGGGAAAGCTATGATGTGTGTCAGGAATGCGTTCTTGATCAACCACGTATGCGTTTCCTTTACAATTTTCTAGGTCTCCGAGGGTAGCTGCGGCCTGTGTGCGGTCAAAATAGGTGACGTTGCCATATACTTGCAACATATTTGTCATAAAATTAGTATGAGCTCAAGCGGGCTCTCAGCCAGTAAAAACGGTCTTTCTTCTTAAAGCAAAGATGCGCAGCCCTCCCCCATATTCGAGAATAAAAAGTTTATCGTGAAATTGAAAAGTGAAGTATATGGCAACGCCATGGTGTCTGTAGATGCTTAAAATACATGACTCCAAGTTTTTAATGGAATTTCCCTAAGAGATCATCTTTAGTTTGGAGAATTTTTGTTCAATGTCCTCTTTTTTGTGTCGGTAAGTTTTCTTTTGTAGAATTCAAATTAATGTGTCTTTTGAGAAGAAATTAATGTGTTTACTGGCTCAAGATAGTGAACAATTGTCTTGGGTTGAAGGAAACCACATACCCAATTATTCTACACTACACTGATTATTTATTATGATGTTGATATTACATTGTCCAAGCAATCTTTATAAGTTCTGTGATCTCTGTCCTACACCAGGAGTAAATGGAGATTGCAGTTTTTCTAGGTGGCAACTCGTTGCTTACAGGCAACGATATTCAGATAGAGCAAGCAACTTGCATTTTTTGTATCAACCGTGTTCGTCCTTGAGAGCTCGTACAGGATCATATTTGATTTAAACGGGTTTAAATGCGGCCAATGATGCTTTCTCCCAAAAGTACGTCTTGGTGACTGATTTATCCTAACCTGCAAGCTGGTTTGAGAAGACACAGGACCAATCTCATGCCACCAAACCAAGTTGAGCTATCTGCCTTTTTATCTATCTCACCGCAGGAATTGAATACGCCATGTCTAGCTTCCATGTCCAAATACTGCCTTGCTGGTTGTCCTGTGAAATGTGTCATCTGAACTTGTCTCATCCATTGCCTTCATGCTTGACAAGTTGACAGCTTGCAGGCCACAAGTGTAACCATTTCTGTTGAATATAGTGGCACTGCATCTGAAATATTGTGGTGATGTCTACTAGTTTAGTTCAGGCCTGTGGCAGAAATAGTAAGAGAGGTTATAAATAAAAACACCATATGGATGATATTTTTGGAATGTGCAGTAGCACTGGATCATGCTTTTGCTGATATTTCTTTGGCATCTCAGTGTACAATGCTAAAGGCATTGCCTGCTGCTTCCCATTTGCTTAGTCTTGGAAGAAGGTAACAACTTATCCCTACAAAGTCTCCTCCACACCAAGATATTCGCCCACAAGCGTGCTAGAGTTCCACAATGCATGTCGAGAGAGTAACCTCAAACTATGCAAACTCCCCTCTAAGTCTAATAGCAACTAGCAAAGCACAAGATTGTTTGTGCTTGAAAGATACGCATTTCCCCATCTAAAAGAAGATGAAGATATCCAGAAATCCCTCGCCGGCCGGCCGGCCGGCGCCACCCACGAGCGCCGCTAGTCCGCGGCGAAAGGTACAGGCCACCACGGCACGGCGAGCGGCTGCTATAGGCCACACCGCCGCCCGATTTTCCCTCTCGATCACCGTCGCAGAAACACATGGGAAACGTTAACGTTTGGTGTCACACGCAGGCGATACACACGATCGGTGATCGAGGACGACGATCCATATCAAGCATCATATCATCCGCCCGCCGGCCCGTCACAACCGAGGTGACATGTGTCCCGGCGCACTGAGCCGCGCTGCTAATGCGTGTAGCGATCAGGGGGACAATAGCGTTGGAATTTTGGGGTCCTTGAGTTCCATTATTCAGGTGTGCGTCTGGACTGGGAAGGTGCACGCTATATCACTGGCCCCATGCCCCCATGCATACACACCATTTTAGGATGCTGTGTTTCCCACAATTCGTCGTCCTAGTGCTCCTGAAACGAACAATAATTCAAGAAACTGTCAATGAACAGTCACTGACAGGCAGGTCGGTCGGGTTAATCGCTCAAGATTGTCGATTGGACCCACGTGTCATTGAGATTTGAGATGACTCTTGATCCTAGCTATAATAGCAATGCTGCTTTGATCCTAAGCTTTCTGACGAACCTCCTAATGGAAAGTCCACAATGATTGACGCGAGGATCACAATCGCACTAATTAAGTGCAAAGCATATGTCCTTTAATTACCATTATATTCTAAAAGAAGATGCGAGCTTAGGTCTTGGGTCATACTAAATTGGATTGTATAATGCTTGTTTACTCAGAAAACCGCCTTTGTGAGGTGTTATGATAAACTTTTGATGGAAGAAGTGGGTGTTTTTGCTGATAGGAACTGGTGATGGAGCTTAGAAGGTGGTGTTTGGAATCTTTGCAATTTTTCCATCACGGGTCGGTGTACGGGTGCTGGTGAGTGGTGTGGAAAAGCAGGGGGGCACACCGTGCCCTCGCGTCATTTTCTTTCACCTCGCTGGTGACCTGGAGACGCAGGGTTCATCCATGGATAGAAATGTGGCCGAGTTTGACTCATGCAGTGTAACTGTCATTGTGTTATAGTGCATGGGAAAACCGAAAATGAAGTTAGAAAGGGGTTGGCAGGCCCACCGTTGCGATTCTGCACGATTTGAGAGGCTGTTGAGCTTAGTGCGTCCAGCTTTTGTGTGTGATTGGTGAAAAAGCTTGGGGGAGTCCAGGCCTCATGTTGCTTCACGGAGATATGGAGTTGTGCCAGCCTCTCCTTTGCCATTTTGTCTTGCCCACGGCTCTTGGGGGGGGGGGGGGGGGGGATCGGCATCATTGCTGCTGTCGTCCACGAATAGTCTGATGTGGATGAATTTCGTGCGCCGGTTGTTCACTCCAACATGGCGCGCAAAAGAGACTTTATTTTTCTGCTTAGCTAGCTGGAGAATCGGTCACGAATGCGATACTTTCCTTGGAGTACTTAGATACATCTTTTTCCCTGTATCGATTTGACATGTCCAAGACTTCCTTTCAAGTAGGCCCCCCAGGAATGGTGTGTCCTCCTTGTCTTTGCTGACTGTAGCTTACATGTGTTCCTGATTGCTAAATGAACGATAACTAACGTGCAACTACCAGGGTTCATTTAACTATAACTTCTAGTTTCGACTGGACAATCATCACATTGTCCTGCAGTTCATCCAGGGAAAAAATGAATCTTTTATTTA
>NC_028453.1:8429382-8465284 GCF_000263155.2 Setaria italica | reverse complement strand
AATCGCATGGTTTTGCAATAAGCAGCTACAGAAGTTGCTATTGAAAAAGAAAAGGAGTACCTGCTCAAGTACCTAATTAACCGAGACTTGCATGGATCAAAATTAAAGGGTGTTCAATTAGTAGATAACTACTACTTGGTGGAGGCAAATCATTTGAGCGCGCGAAATATTCATGCATCAGCTTTTGGGAAGCACCATTACGTAGTTGGATGAAGTTTGAAATAGTTCATCTATTGATTTGCCTCTGAAAAGTAGTAGTTATCTACTAATTGAACACCCTTTAATTTTGATCCATGCAAGTCTCGGTTAATTAGGTACTTGAGCAGGTACTCCTTTTCTTTTTCAATAGCAACTACTGCAGCTGCTTCTTGCAAAACCATGCGATTTTTATTTGAAATGCAGTGTTTTTAGACAAGGACAAAAAACTTTTGTTAGTAAAGCTTTGGCTATGCAGCGTAGAAATGGCATTGTCAAAGAAAGAAGGCCACTCTTTGATTCCCACCTGGATTGGGATACTTGAAATTGAAGAGCACTCGGCGTCCCTGCAGAAATATCCTACGCTACATCTACGACATGTGTAGTGAAACCGCACACACACGTGTGCATAAGTGTAGTGTGAATAGAATGTGCATGTGGCTTGCCACCTTTGTACTCTCAGAAGCTTCCAGCAATAATAATATAAAGCTATATCCAGCAACTTCGAGTAGGATGTGTACTGGCTCTTTCTACCTCGGACCACATGGACTAATATCGACATAATAATATAATACATGTTTGTTTTGCCTGTGTTTTACTATCTCTGTTCCATGATAACTGATTATATCCCTTAGCCATATGTTTGCCGCATGCATGATTTCTCGTGTTTCACTTAATACTTATTAAATGTATAGAGTACATTTCACAAACTACAATATATATTTATATTGGCAAAATAGAACTATAGATTAGGAATATCCGTATGTTAAAAATATTTTATTGATTTAAGATTTTAGCTAGGTGTCGACAAAAGCTAAAAATATGTAGTTTGCGACATGAAAAAGAAAACACGCTGATACATAGTTTTTTTTTTTGCTAAAGGTCTTCTATACTTATAGTTAGTGATGTGTTGACATATCAAATATTGCAGTAATTTCAATAACTTTATATATTGCAGGATGGAGTTGAAAAAGGTTAATAGACTTGACAGTGCGTTGGTAAACCTAGTGTCTAGCTTGACTCAACTATTTGTAGGATGGTAATCCACAAATCCAGCTTTTCCTCTGTCACGCAAAAGCAATGGAACTTCAGATAAAGCAACCACACACATGAAGAAAATTAGCTGGAAAGATCAGTGCATGATTCCATCCCCTTTGCACGAGACAGACCGATAGCACACCGTCTTGCAAGCTGAACCAAGTAATTAATTCACCAAAATCACATCGAAAGCTCCAGAAACCACTTCGTTCACATCTTCGTCACATCAAAATGACTACCGTATCATTCTAAAATTACATGTAGCCCCACGATATCGACGAGCATTTTTCCTGCCACTTGTCCATGCACTTCAGTGTTCATCTGTATCTGTTCAATGCAATTTTGTCCACTGCAACATATTTGGGCCAACTATGAAACCAATGAACGCAACATGACGGGTTCATGTGTACCAGGGGTATCCGGGGAAGGAATAATTTAAGGCAACCAGACGCAAAAACGCCAAGGATCCAACAACGAGAAGCGTACCAGAGGTGGCTCAGACGACGCCACAGCCCATCTCCCTACCTCCCTTAGTTGGGAGCTGGGGGCATAATTCACCGATTCAGCCAGATCGGGGGCGGGGTCTGCAAGGGGTCCACAACACCCCACCCACTCCTTGACTAGGGATGACCGGTGCCGTACCGGGAGCATTAAATGCGGGGCGTGGCCCCCTGACCGCCCCACGCGGGGACATGACCTGGCGGAGGGAGCCGACCTTTAGCTGGGGGGTCCGAGGGTGAGGCTACACCCATCAAACCGCCAAGGACGACTTGCAGGACAAGGCCACGCGCGGTCGTACGTGCCCACGCGTCCTGAAATCATCATCGCCTTCGCCACCAAGGTGACCCCTCAAGGTCAAGCCAATGCCACCACGCAAGGCCTGATACGGGCCCGCAGGCGAGGCGGGACCCAGCGACAGGCGTTACGGCGTGGAATGGCCGTGAGCGCACAAAAGAAGTTAGGGAAAGCTAGGAGAAACGGCACGCCCCGTCTAGGCCACTAACCAAGGCTCACCTACTCATCTCCAGTACGGATGTTAGCAGCAGCTCCCGTCCCATTCACTGCCACGGGGTTTGCGGACAAGATGGGGGCTTGCCACAGAGCAGGCTAGGCCGTGCGTAAGCGGGCCACGCCACACATGAGCCACCATACAGAGCGTGCCAAGCCCACGACTGGTCAAGAGGATATGACAAGAGGATACGACAAGGAAGTCCCTTGGTGCAAGGCTGCCCCGACCACGCCGTAACCCCCGACCCTTCTCAACATTGTCACCCGGTCCCTGGCCTATATAAAGGGAACCGAGCCTTCCTTCTCTCGCTCTTGGGAAATTTCATTCACGCACACACACCCATGCATCGCACGAATGCTTGCTTGTAAGCACCCCGTTGCAAGCCTAGTGCACTCGATCCAAGGAACACGACTCCTGCCAAAACTGGACGTAGGGACTCTCCCGAACCAGTATAATTCCTTGACTCCTATGTGCTAGCCATCGGAAGTGAGGAGAGCGTGGTGTACAATCACAAGTCCGCGGTATGAAACACCGACAGTTGGAGCGCCAAGTAGGGGAATTTTCACATTCCTTGCTAGCTTTCGATGGCTTCTGTAACATCCATAAAAATCACCAATTTAAATCACCCGCCAAAATTTGTTTTCAAAATCTTTTTACCGTTGAGCTCCCGAAAATCCCATCCTGGCGATTTCGCCGTCCCGACACCCAAAGCCAACAACCATCCTTTTTATCCATTTCCGCAAATTTTGCCACGTGCCGGTCGACAAACCGTCGCGCGTGCTCCGATCATTTCCCGCCATCACTGCCGACTCCCCTTTCCTTTTCTCCTTGACCCTATTCCATTTTCTCTTTTCCTTTTCCTTCCTTCTCTTTCTTCCTTTCTTCCTTCTTCTTCCTCCTTCCTTCTTCTAACTTCTTCTCCCTTCTTTCCTGGCTGGTCACGCATGGCCCCTGGCTGCGGCTCCCTCTGGCACCTGGCCCCTTCCCTTCCCAGCCCTCTTCCCCCACTTGGCCGTGCGCGCCCGCGCCCCCAGGGCCCACGCCGCCAGGTCCTTCCTCGCGACCCCGCCGGTCGTGCCGGCGCCCCTTGGGCCACGTGAGCACTGAGCGCTCCGGCACCCTGCACGCCCCGTCCCCCACCGCCCAAGCTCGACGGCCCCAGCCCCCACATCGCCATCATCGTTTCCTCCGCCCGGTGGCTATAAAAGGGCCACAACGCCCGCCCTCTACACCCCACCTCCCTTGCCACCAAGCCCCACCTCCCCTTGCGCAACACGCCGCCGCCAGGAGCGTCGCCCCTTCTCCCATGCACCACAGCCTCCCTGTCCACGACCGACGCCGCTCTTCTCGTCGCCGATTCACCAAGGTGAGGCCCCAAATGGGACCCCCTCACCCTTTTCTACCTCCCCCGCCACTCAGCTCGCCGCAGGCGAGGCCCGGTCGGTCGGCCGTCGCTGGCCATCTCCTCCCCATCTCCCTGTATCCATGCGCCAGGGAAGAAGAAGAAGAGAAAAACACCCCCCCCAATTTCGATCTAACCTCCTACTTCTTTCTACTCGCGAAATAACCCTCCCACCTCTCTCAAAGTCTGTTTCCCAGATCAGCCCTTCCACCTCCCAAAAATCTTTACAAATAGGTCCTTGGTTCCTCACAGTTAAGCCCCTAAGCCCTGTTTTAACCCCTAAACACAGAGTTATCTCGTCATTTCATGCACCAAACTTCCTCCAATTAATCCCAAATTCGACCACGTCATCCTCCAATATACTTCCATCGAGTCATCTCCAAATCTCATGAAGATACTCATTCCTTCTATTTTACATTCACGTTCTCTATTTGAAGCTCAACAGGTAAAATCTTATTTTTCTTTTATTTATCGTGTGCCCAATTGTGTGTGCCGTAGATCGCGGAGTACCCGAGGAGGAGAACGAGGAGGAATTTGACCGTGAGCCCGAGCCTAAGGACCAGTACCGCGAGCAAGAGCTCCCGGCCAACTACGAGGACGACAAGTCCAATCTCACCCTTTGATGCATATTTATTCCTAGTTTTTCAAACACAACCTATTGGCCTATTTTATAAAATTGCATATTGTTTTACTGCTGAAACACGGTTGGATAGCCACCCCTTGATTGCTTTGAACATTCCTTGATTCTCCTATAATTATCTCTAAATATGATTTGCTCTGTTTGGATGATAATTACTGCTAGAATGCTTAGGACCTTGTTACTCAATTCAATCATGATGGCAATGGTTTATTTAAAGAATAAATGTGTGAGTGTTTTCAAATGAGAAAAATAAGTTTTCAGAAATAGAGAAAAAAATGCTTAGATGAGATGGATGGGTGTTTCTTGTGTGAGATGCCAATAAGTTGGGCTCGTACCTTTGTGGTTGAGCAAGGTTGGGAGATATCCATCTTGTCACAGTTAAGGACCGAGTTGATGTGCCATCTTGCCTAACCCATTATCATGCAACTACTCGACCGTTGTGTGGGCAGCGGCTTAGCATAAATCCCACTAGCTGGTTTATTAGCCATCAGGCGAGCTGGTGAGCAACGGGAGACCATGGAGAAGGACTAAAAACTTTGTGAACTTAGATCCCGGTTAAGACCTCGTTGGAGGGTCGTTAACCCCTTGGTTGCTTCCATGTTGGCTAGTCAGTCTTAGCTAAGGTGGGTAATGGCTTTGATAGGATCTGCACCGACACTAAGGTGATCCTGCTGCGGTACCCTACTTGTGGGTAAAGTGTACAACCTCTGCAGAGTTAAAACCTATCCGGGTAGCCATTTCCATGGCATTGGATGAGTTATGGCTTGGACACATAACTAGTGTTTGTGTGATGGATGATTACCATGGTGTGAGTTGAATTTTGGAAGGTGTCCGGCAGTTGTGCCGTGAGCTACTGTGGACGAGGAGTCCAGTAACATTAAAATTTGGATCCTTTGTGTAGGATCAACCCCTCTTATTGATTCGATTACCAAAGAAAATGTTTTGTGAAAACCCTTTTGAAAATGAACCCCTGCCTGTGTTGAAAAACCTAGCTTTATGGCAAATAAACCTTAGCCTTATCCTTGATCTATCCTGTGCATATTCTTGATTGTATCCCCCTCCGTAGATGGGGTTGGACTTGTTGAGTACTTTTGTACTCACCCTTGTTTTGTTGCTTTAGAGGAAGACTCAGACTTCGTCGCTGAGGATTTCGAGTAGAAGGTCGCTTCCGCACGTAACACTGCCTGTGGCGTTGGCCTTTGCAGAATGCTTCCACTGTCTCTTAATTCCGATTGCAACCCAGAGTCCGACTGGACTGCAACTTGGATCTATATCGTTGTTGGTTTGTATCTCCTTTGGGTGTGGCTTGCCCGCCCGCTCATTCGGGAGTTGTACGGTTTTTGAACCATCTGTTGAATAAATGTGTTACCAGCCTCCTGGGACTGGTATTTGTATCACATTTAGTCTCCGCTGATGTGGGGACGCTTCATCTTCCTTCTCGGTTTCAGTGCTGGTGGTGGCGTCGCCCCGCGTAACACTATTCACTTCAAGAGCCTTGAGTTCATCATTGATGCTGGGGGCGAGCTACAGCGCGCTCCCAGCTTCCTCCCAGCCTAAGCTTTCCACTTCGGGAGCCCGGACTTCGTTGCTAACCAGCTAAGTCAACTGCACCTCCTCAAGGACGGGTTCCCCATTCAGTCTGAGCCGCCACCCTGCCCATCGACGGTGATGTCCTAGCGTATCATATCAATGCCCACCTCGGGGTGAATCCCGAGCTGGAGGCCTACGAGCGCACCTTCTATGTGCTGGCCAACGTCTTCACCCAACTCTTGGGGGAGGCCCTACTCCCCCCGAAGAGCGAGTTCTAGGACCCTAAGGTTCAGCTGCCGTATGGTCTCTGGGACGCTGCCCTGCTCTTCCAGCTGGATATCAAGCACCGGCTCTGCCCCACCCCGTGAACCCCACGTTCGTGGGAGTGGCAGAGTATGCGCCAGAATCCTTCCACGACCTGATGGAGGCTCACTCCACGAGTAGTTCGTCATCAAAGATAGAGATCGTGCACCGCAACAATTTGTCGCGTGAGTGCTTTATGGTAGAGCTCGCTGCCCACACCATGCCTAAGGATCAGCACCCTCAGCCAACCCAGCCTACCACTGAGCATCGGGAGGCTTACCTCTGCGAGAAGGCGAAGCGCCTTGCTATCAAGGCGGCGGAGCTGGATGACCACCGCGCACGGTTGGAGCGCGGCCACAGCAAGCTAAGCAAGTAGCGTGGCGAGCAAGCAGGCGGCGCAGCTCACGACCGCTTGCATAGCGTGCATGAGCAAATCATGCGCGATGAGGACGATGATCCTGCGCTCGATCCCCAAGCAACAAGACCCCCAACGCCTGTGCATTCATCGCGAGCTCAATGGTTTGCTCAAGACTGCAGTGGTCCAGCAAGCGGAGAGGTCCCTCCAGCGTAGGCAGTTTGCGAGCAACAGCCACTGAACACTATTGACGCTCGTTATTGATATAGTTTTAGTGCCATTTAAGTGGTGTTTTCATACATATTCTTATGCTAACCCACCACTTGGCACTTGAAATAACCCCATTTTTGCATATGCATTATATTTTGGAAGATATTCTATTTTTGCAAGAAATAGGACTATATTGGAGCATAATTAGACAAGGCCCTGGACAAGCAACAACCTAGAGAAAGACAAAGGCCAACGAGCCCAAAAATGGCCTAGGCCGATAGGCCTATAGAGGCTCAGGTCGATCGGCCTATGGTCCTTAGGGCCCCGATCATGCTCATTTTTGGCAAGCACTCCTCCAACATTACTCAAGGGCTAAGTTTCTGAAGATATGGAAAGATGAGTTCGAGATCAAAGAGGATCAAGCAGAGATTTGGAAAGTTATCAAAGATCAATCTTATCCCAATGCTATTGATGTGTCAAGCCCACATGCAGGTAAAAATAAGCTTCCATAACATCAGAAGAGACTTGGCGATGAAGGAGGGTGCAAGACAACAAAAGGAAGGCCTAGGCCGATTCGCCTGGCCCCCACTAGGCTGATCGGCCTGGGGTGTTCCTTCACCCGATTGCCTTCCAATTTCTGCCACACACTTTTCAGACTATAAGTATGTCCAAAAAACACCAGCACACAAAATCCATCCACCAGAACTCGACGAAACCAAAGGCATACACCAAAGGGAGCTGACAGTCGCTGTAAGTTTTCAAATTTGTCTAGGAGATGGCTTAGGCCGACCCTAACCGCCATGGCCTCCCTATGCGGTTGTGCCATGGCGGAGTTCAGGAGCTAGTTGTAATCATCAATGGTATGTACTCGGAGGTGATGATCTAAATAAATCTATTATGTGAGCAATGTTCTTCATATCATCCAATCTGTTACCGACTTAATGCCTCATTCTATGTTCTTCTACCTATCTTGAATATGCTTTTTCCTTAGTCTAATTCATGGTTAGACTATATATCATGCTTTATGTAATCATGGTGATTAGATCTAGTGTGTTGATCTTTCTTGATAGCTAGACATGTTCACTTGTGTTCATGCCCTTAAACTGCCTACGCCGATAGGGGGGATCATGTCGGGGTCTGCTTCCGTGTAGGGTAGGGGTTTTTGGGAGGTTGACCGGAGGTCGTAGTTTAAAGATTGATTTGGATGAGATGCATGTTGTGCTTGTTTATTAGCTAGAACTACAACTAGAAGATGATAGGCTCTTGGTACCCCTAGTAGTGTTATCATATATATATATATTATATATATATATTATATATATATGGATGTGATCTACCTTTACTCATGAGATTCATCATTACATCAAGGTTACCCTCTTCATATGCAATCTATGCTTCATGTTAGGATAGATCCGTTAGATTAGATGGAAAACCCTAGTTAGTTCGCTGTCGATCCACGGATTGATAAACCTTGGATGGAATACTCTAAGGAAAAAGCTACGATGATCCGTGCGCTTGAGGTTCATAGCTTAGCGTGCTAACTGCCGTCAACAAGCTTTTCTGGTGCTAGTGCTGGGGATTGACAACTCGAACCCTGTGGCAATGTATCTAATTTTTTGGACTAACCCTAGTTCTTTTTATTGCATATACCCTATTTTTCTTATTTGCGTCCTTGAAAGCAGGTAAATAGTAGACACCAGATGATCAAATGTGGACTTTCATCAAGTCTGGATTCACTCCGATAAGATGATAACAACATCAAGCTCGACTCTTTAGCAGTAGTTGCTAACTTTGTTAGTGGCCCACCATCTACTATTGAGTCCACATCAATGAAGACAATACAAATGCTTATAAGCAAGGTATGCCACTGTGTCAATTAATTTTTAAGGCTAATGTTTCTTGGAGATTTGTTTGTTCAAGTAACAGGTACTGGAAGCAACCATGTAGAGCAAAGAGGGATGATTGGAGGGCTTCCTTGCACAGAAGGTGACAATTCTGAGTTGATCAAGACTGGAGGTAACAAGATTAGAAGCACCATGACACTACCAATCTTCTCTAGTGGGATGCTCATGACCTCTATGTGTCAGTGTTTAGACCCGGCAACCTACCGATGGGGGGTGCTCGAGGTAGTATTTAGTGAGTGGGGCTTGCCAAGATTAGGGACTCGAAGGTGAACTCAGACACACGATTTAGACAGGTTCGGGCCGCTAGATTGCGTAACACCCTACATCCTGTGTGTTGGTTGTATTCAATTGCTTTGGAGGGGGTCCCTACCTTGCCTTATATTGCCGGAGGCAGGGTTATAGGTCGGTTGTTTACAAGAATACTAGTCGGATTCGACTAGTGAGTCCTACTCTAATTGCTACAAGTAGTTTCCTAATCCTCGACTAGTTCTTGTCCTCCACGTAGACTATGCCATCCTGCACCATAGTATCCACGTCTGACATGTCTCCGTGTCCAGTCTTATATCTAGGACTGTCCAAATCTTCTGGTGGGCCAATAGATGTATGTACGACAAGCCTCCGAGTACTTTTTAGTCAAATGTGGCAGTTCTGAGTACTTTTGTAGGCTTCTCCAACTAGTTGTTGGTGCTCTTTGAGTACTCGATCGGGTTGAGTCTACAAATGTACTCGAGCACTGCCATGTGGCTAGAATGTGCTCAAACCTCATGTAACTTGGTCTTGAATCTTCAATCTTGAATTTTATATGGAAGTGCAACAAAATTCGCACTACATATGGAGTAGCCCCCGAGCCTTAGGTTGAGTGCTACCCGAGTACTTTAGCAACCGTTAAGAGGGACGGACAAGCCACAAAGCAGTCGGAACTGTGCAAAAAAGCACCAGCATGAGCTAGGCACCCGTGGGGTGTAGCCCCCGATCGCCCGTGTAGTGGACGGACCAAGTTGTAGAAGTAGTCAGGGTGCGACCAAGGTGATCGGTGAAAGTCACAGACACATAGAGGAGCCGAGGCAGGCATCAAAAGTCATGCAGATATGGAGGAGCCAAGGCGTATGTAGGCATACAAAAGCCGTAAAATATTTAATTGTAAATAGACTTATCTTGATTTGTGGTCGAGCCGAAGAGTCAGTGTTGTGCATGAGCAGGCAACCATCGGTGAATAGTTGTTGATGAATCCGTTGCCGGGTTCGGGTGGTCGAAGTGGTCGGCGGTGCTGGTTGCAAGAGCGGCAGTGCGTGGTGCCGTAGTCGCGACCATGGGAAGCTTAAAGCCGAATCGACGAAGTGCCCATAGCTGCCTCCGACCTCATGATCCATGCACGATTATAGATATGAGTATCGCCTTAATCCTGCAAGGTGATTCGTAATTGAGCAGGGCTCCATAACGCTAAGCATGTAAGCACACGTTAGCTTTTAGGAATTATTAGAGGTGTAAAAATATGTAGTAGCCGATTTGATTGAAGAAAAGAACTAGAAATAGGAAATAAGAAAGTGTGTGATCCCTGTTTTATGGATTTCCATCTAGGTCACTCGAATTCGGCTGTATCTGCATGAAGCATGGCTTCTTGGTCTTGATGAGCGGTGGCGCGAAGGCAGGTCTCATCGACTGCACATGAGATCTCCGGCTGGAGGCTCATAATCATCCATGCATCATTGTAGCTAACATAGAAACCGGATAAAGACCACATGCAGACCTTGTGTGGATGGAATCAACAATGAAGTAGATTGAATCAAGCGTAGGAAGTAGATAGATTAAAATCTTCCCTGTACACTTGTTGATGCATGCCAATTTATCTCACGAGATCGGCCGACTTCCTTGTACATGCGCAGTCACCGGGGCTGACTGCATCACCTGGTCGCCAGGGCTTACGATGCCACCTCTCACATGCGTTGCTGCTTGCTGCCCATGTCGATCACCTCGCGCATGCGCTCACTGGAGCCGATGATGCATACACATCTGCTAACGCCAGGTGGTGCTCAATTGGAAGGAGAGAGCACGTACGGACCAAAAAGATGAAATCAATCTGGATTGTTGATTTATGCCATCAAGCTCACCGGGTGGGTGGATGGGATTCATGCTCTCAGGGAAGATGACGCTGGGGCAGGATGTCATCGAGCTTGCTAGGGAGGATCTCACAATCTCCCCTACCTGGTGCACCAACTGTCGGATTTAGTAGCCTAGCAGTCCACCAGGGGGTTACCCAAGTGGTAGATTTGTAGGAAGGGAGGATTGCGAGATCAAGAACTCTAAGATAATTACAAGAACATGACGGTTTAGATAGGTTCGAACCTCTGAAGAGTAATACCCTACATCATGTATTTTGCTGGATTGTATTGCTACTATGGTATGTGGAGAGTTGAGATTGGATCGGATGGGATTGCCCTTGGGAGGCACCCTTGGCCGCCTTATATAGGCTGATGACCAAGGGTTACAAGTCAATTTGAATCTAATCTAGTCGGTTGTTACATGAAAAGCAACCCGAGTAGTATTACAACAAGTATCCCACAATATCCGGGCTGATTTGAATCATCCAGCCTCCTCGACTTGCGCTCCAAGTATCTTCACATCCTTGGCTCGCACGTTCTGGTCGGGCGGGCCCATTTGTCAGGACCATTGTCAGGACCAGCCAGTATCCTGGTCAGTGGGGACCCATGGGGTATCCATATCCCTCAGTTGCGGATGTAAAACCAGTTGGCATGCTAGCCGAGGTTGGAGTCGTTTGCCTTGATCTTCAGGTCTTGGTCCGCGTACGCGCCGCGTATCTGGATGTTGACGCCGCCCACCGGCGCGAGCTCCTCATCATCAAAGCGAATCTTTCACTTCCGGATGTCGAAGATGCACCTCAAGAGGGATGTGTGCGGGGTGATGCTGAGGAAGGCCTCGCACACCATCATGAACCTAGCAAATTGTAGCAGCCTGTTAGGGTTGAGGTGCTGCAGCTCGACCTGAAGTTCATGGAGGAACCCCCGGAGGAGGTGGTGCGCCGACAGACTAAACATTCGGGTGTGGAACTCTAGGAAGGAGATCGTCTCCCCTGGCTCGGGCTGCAGGAAATCATCACCCATGGTGGCACGCCACCATGCCTCCTCTCTGGGAGGGAGGCACCCTATGTCCACCAAATCCTTCAGCTTCGCCTCCATTACAACAGAGGGGACCCATGAACTCATCCCCGAGGAAGAGGTTGGAGAGGAAGCGCCAGCGAGTGGAAGAGGAGACATGTGGAGACCTACCGCGGAGCTCACCAGGTCACCCCACACTCTTTCTCTCTCTCACTCTCTCCCCCTCCCTCTCTCTCTCTCGCTCTCTCTCCCCCTAAAATACCCAACAAGCTTTATGGCACCGTTGCCAGGGAACGGTTGCTATTTATCTACGAACCTAGTGGTCCTCGTATCTTTTTTATTTTCTTTGTTTCTACCTCTACCCCCGCTATCCATGGAAGTTTATCTTCGTACACACCTCCCGACCCTTTGGGTTGAGTCTTTACAGCCATCCTTTCGGGAATCCAATTCCTAATTCGGCTAGGAGATTCGTCCCTTACTCATAGAGCTAGTTCAGGAAAATTCTTCTCAGGGTTAAGCTTTGAGAACCCCTACCATCACCTGTGAGATTTTGAGCACTTGTGTTCTTGCCAGAGAATAGCTGGCTTGACACAAGACGCTCTTAAGAGGAAGCTTTTCCCATTCTCCCTCTCAGGGAGAGCGAGAAGGTTGTACCTTCGCTTAGAGGAGAGTGTGATCAATAATTGGGAAGATCTAAGGGGGAGATTTTGCTCCTGCCTCTTTCCTCTATCTCGCATCGCTTCTTTGCGAGTTAAGGTCCTCTACTTCAAGTAGCGAGTGGAGGAATTGCTAGGCGCAGCATGGGCTCGTTTCTCTACTCTTACAGAGATTTGCCTAGTCTTATCCATACCCGACCAGGTGTTGCTACAACACTTCCGGTTAGGATTATTGGAGGACACTAGTCTGAAGGTTCGTTTTTGCTTAAGGATCCGACAGAAGGGAAGGAAATCTTGGAGGATATCCGAGAAACTACTCCCTCCATCGATCTATAGGATGATGCCCCATCATGAGGAGAGTACATTGAGCAACCGAGGACTATCATCAGCAGAGTTTGAGCTTTTATCTCGACTATAGCTAAACTCCTGCTGAAGATACCTCTCCTGAACTGCAGGCATCTTGGGGAAAGAGCGCCTCGTGCGAAGCCTATCCCCGTATTCCCTTACTGTGTTTTCTTCTGAACTTTCCTCGAGACCATGTCTCGAGGGAGGTTGAGGAAGGAGTGGTTGAAAGAGGAGGATCATTCCTAATGACTCATTTGTTTCAATCACAACTTCCCGGAAGAGGTATCGTGGAAGCCCATCATGTTCCCTTGTCAAGGTAACATCCAAAGTGTTTGTATACACCAAGGAATATGCCTCAACATTGACCACCGTATCATAGTCCTTAGGACTCATCGTTTTTGGTCAAGGGATCATAGGGGTCATACCGAACAAATCGAGTGAACCAAACTTACACTCTTATCCTCAATTGTTGATCGATGCCAAACAAATCAAGTGATTCAAAACTCATATCCCATTCCTTGATTTTGATTGATGCCCAATAGAAGTTATGCTCGCCCATCTCATCAAATGAACTTCTATTGGAAGCTTAGGCTAGATTGCTTTGCCACCACACTCATCATTGATGAAACGCGAAGCTCTCAACCTAAGGAGGGGATGAGTTGAAAGAAACTCATTTCCCTCACGACCCGAACTCAGATTGTTCCCTTGGCCCACAAAGTTACACATTCTCTTTCACTATGGGGCCATGAGCATTCTTGAGTCATTCTATCCGGAGATCAAGCCACTCACTCCATGAGCATGAAGTTTCATCCTGATTCATCACAAGGATCATGCTCATCCTAGATATCTCCAAGATCTTGTCAGTTGTGCTAAGGCACTACGAGTCGTATGATCATCTTAGGGTTTCCCATCATAGATGCCTTTAGGATTGTTGTGTATGGTTCTGCTTGTTCATAATATCTATGTAGGGGCTCGTATTTGTATTTGTGCACTAACCTTGCAGCCAAGACTTCACCGATCTATTCCAATTGGTGAAGCAAGATGAACGTACATATGGTCGAGCAAGGTATTGTCATGAGATGCCCAAGATCATAAGCTTCCTTTGATACTTAAATGATTTAATTTTATAAGGAAGTTCTATCCTTCGGGTATTCTTGGGGCACTAACCTTACAGGTTATGAGAGGCTACATCAAGGACAGAGAGAAGCAAGGGAGGAAATGTATCAAGAGAACCACATCACCACCATAAGCACAATGCATATCGTCAACGCACCATAGTCACATGGGGCAATCATACCCTGCGATGGCCAAGGTATGTTGTTAAGGTAAATCCACCACCACAATCTCTATAGAAATATATGTCAGCTTAGATAAAAGTGAAGTTAAGCAGGTCAAAGACATTGACCCTAGCTCTATCCTAGCTTTTACCAAATTCCTAGCTTAAATAGTGGTTGGGCCCACTCTCCCTGCTTCCCCCTCTTCTACACGCATGCTCACGAGCAACGGGAGGGCCAACGGAGCCCAGAAGGGTCTGAGCGCTGCCGCCTCCCAGCCTTCACGTAGATGCTCCTCCAACGACTTTTGACTCATCCCTTGGTGTCCTATTAGATTTGAGCATCACAGGAGAGGGGATCCTTATTTAAAATCTCATCCACCTCCTCTCCTCATTCCCTCCACTCTCATCTCCATCAAATCCACAAGGATCCACACCGAAAACCCCTGCTCATCACCATGGCTGGCAAAGGCCTCGTTCCCTTCACCAACTTGGGCTCAACCTTTGATCTCAACAGGGAAATCGCTCCGACGAATGTCGTTGCCCCCATTGACGATCTGGTGATGGAGGTGGTCCACGCACTAGAGGTCGACCCCCTAGCTTTCATACCGCCCAAGGGGCAAAGCGGGGGCACGAGAGGCGCCAATGGGGGTTTGGCCGAACCCCTAGTTTGGCCGAACTAGGCCGGCACCACCTCGGCCGCCAGCTCGACCGCGCACTAGCCTTCACCAAGGAAGACACCAAACTCGCGTGCACGCGGGACAAGCCCCTACAGGAGGCCAAGGACGGGCAAATTTTGCCCAAGGGAAGTGGTGAGAGTCCAGCCGCCCCACGGGATTGACATCCCGGGGCCATCGAAGGCAAGAGGGCACAGCAACTCCAATGCAAAATCCTACTCGCCAGAGATGCCACCGCCGGCCTCTTGTGTTGAGGTGTTTGGGTGCGAACCACAAACAGCGGAAGCGGAAAGGGAGTCAAGCCGACTCTCACTCCTATGGAGAAGGAGTTAGCTGGATTCTTTGGTACATCTCCAGACAGCGCCAAAGTGAGGTGGCACCTCTCACCGCCACCAATCAGAAGGTCGGGAGGCCAATTCCAGGATGATAATGAGAAACCTCCAAAGGCCCCCACGGTTAAGCAGCTAACCTCCATGATCATAGATTTGCGTTTAGAAAATAGGAGGCATAGTGATGCATTAGCGGAGCGGAAAGTAGAAATAGAAGAGCTCAAGGACGACTTCCGTGTCCTCCGCCATGGTCTATGCGCTAAGATAAAGCGCTTGTACAAGGACACGGGGCACGATGATCTCTATGATGCATATCACTAAAAGTGCCCCTTGTATCCTTTTCAATTAGGCGCTTTTAGAATAGGTTTATTTATTTCCCTTCATTTTTTTCCAATCATGTTGTAAGTGCCTTCATATTTGAATTCAATAAAATTTGACTCAGTGGTCATCCAACCCGGTAGAGTCCTTCTATCACTTACTTGTCTTTTGGAGGAAGCACCTAGGTACAAAATACTATGGGGGAGAGCCACAGACTCTCCAGAGCTAAAATGATGCACAAACACCCACAAACAGAGCACACCACGTTGCACCAGCACGTACACAAAAGGGGAGCCAGAGTTGGACCCACAGCGGTTCAGCCGAACCCATGGTTCGGCCGACCCAAAGGGTGGCCCACTCAGGCCCATCTTCGTCCACCACGTCGGTTTGTGCCTCTTTATCCCTGATCTCCCTGGTTCATGAGTTTGAATGATTTTTAAAACTGATCAACTAAATGAAACTCAAATAAAATGAATCAACATGCTCCACCTGCTCGACATGCTTTCTATAGTTGGCTTGCATATGTTTTATTCCATGCTTATCATCTTGATGCTTGTGAACAAATATCTTTAGGATAGCATGCTAATCTAAATAGTTGATGTATGTGATATCGTTCGATGATATGATCTTCGCTCTTAATGTTTAAGTGCTTGGGAAATTTATGAGAAAATTTAAAGCTTTTGCAAGCTCCTCTTTGATATGCCAAAGTCCTACCAAAACCATATGAAGAGTTATCTTGAAAACCTTATACACATATGTTGCTTGTCTTTGCATTGAACTTTGTCAAATTGTTGTGACCCTCGGAAGAATTCTTTTCATGCTTTCATGATAAAGATTTATGTGCACACCATATACCCCCTTGCTATGCTTCTATGAGAAGTTAGCATTTTACCATCCATCCATTCTACAAAATAAATGCTCCATCATATGTGTTGATCTCTCTCCCTCCAGTTGTTTGTTACAAAAGAGACATGGGATATTGAAAAAAAAAGAAAAAAATATGGACACATGAAGGTTAGTATTGGAAAAAAAAAGGGGGGGGTTGGACACATGAAGGTCCAAAAAAATAAAAAAGAAAGATAGCCATGTTCTCAGAAATATTTACAAAGGGAGAGAGATCATACAAGAAGGAGTTTCCATTCAATCCACCATATCCCTATACGTGCACATCTTGATCTGATTGTATGACTTGATTTTCTCCTTGGATTCGGGTTTTTGACTTTGCAATACATCTGATGCAAGTATACCTTATCCTTCATACCCTACCTTAAGCTCCACATATAGCCATCATTAGAAGTAGGATGAAGAAAGGCAAGTCTAATGTCTTGGTGAGGATATATACATATCAAGCGATCTAAGAGAATCAAATGAGGAGCTAAGCAAGGTTTGTTTTGAAAACTTGTTGAAAAATCCTAAGTTACTTGACAAAAGGAGTAGAAGTGACTTGATTCAAGACCGTTCCATTCCTCAACTACCAAAAATGGCACGATAGACACTTCAAAGTTCACAAGTGCAAGGTAAGGCTTGGAATATCTCTTATGATCGGTTCATATCTTTGGAAGTTATGTTACACCTTAGTTCTTTCTCCTTCACTCAAGGATGAGCAAAGGCTAAGTGTGGGGGTGTTGTTGATGGCTCTTAACTACCAAATCTAGGTCATCAACTCCTACATAAACACAGAAAAGATGAGCACTAGCAATAGTGGTAGGAGTTATTACTAATGAATTCCACAAGTATTGGTCAATATTTGTATGCAGGTTCATTAAGGGAGAAAACACACCTCAAGAGCACGGAAACACACTCAAAACCAATCAGAAACAAGCACACAGATTGAAGGGACCACAAATAGGAGTAAAATGACAAGATTCACCGCAAAGCACCCCATACCCAAGTAAGGACCCACCTGGCAACCACCCAACCAAAGGCGGTTGGCTAAGGTGGTTGCCAGGGGTCGGCCAAACCCCCTGGTTTGACCAAACCCCTGTTGGCTCCGCTCGCCTCCAGTCACCACGTGTCACTAGTTGCCGACCTTGCAATGATGGTTGTAGAAGATTCCCTTAATATTCCCCTCGGAACCAACCCCCAAGTGCCTATAAATATGAGGGGAGGGGTCTCATTTGAGGACAACAACCACACCTTCCAACTCCACTTCCACTCCTATCAAGAGAAGAGCTCCATGGTGAAGCCTTGCTTAGGCTAGTTCTTAGGATAGGGGGAGAGAGAGAGAGAGAGAGACAGAGTAGTTCGGAGGAGCTCAGCACTCTACTCCGACCATGTACTCTACGGATGCTAGCTTTCTTCTGTATAAGTGAGTAAGTATTTGTGATTCTTCTATGGTTTAGTGCTTTACTTATAAGTGAGATCAGATCTCTTACTTGCGGGTTCATCACTTTGTATTTATACAAAGTATTGTATATCTGCTATAGGTCGATAGACATAGTTAGATTGCAGTAGTAATCAGTAGCGTAGTCGTGGTGTCGGGGCTAAGGGTTATCCTTCATTTGCTTTATATCCCACGGGTTTCGAGAAATAGGCTGTAGGTGGTGACAGCCCTATTGGTCCTTTGTAATCCTCCACGTACGGATATAGCGTAGAGCCGTTGGCCAAAGGTGCCTGACTAATTTAGGGTAAGCCGGTGCCCGAAGCGAGTATCTTGACCAAGAGATCGACCTTTAATTTATCCATCACTATCCATAGGAATGCTATCTATCTTTCACCCACCTTTGGTTGGTTGTGCTTGGATACTAGAGTTGTAGGTATACACACACGTTCCCTTGGATTCGATACCCTTGGAATACTCTGAGGTGAAAGCTACAATGGTATCTGTGCGCTTGCGGATTCATTCGCGCATCGCTAAAATATCCAACAGCCACCAGAGGGCGTCTCGGCCCCCGTGCAGCAGCCCCTCAACCGCTCCGCCACGACAGATGGGCCCATCCCACATTGCAGGCTAGGATTAGAAGGTTGGCCTAACAAATGGGCTCGTAGCTGTCCTGAGACCCAATTAAATCTAGAGCTAGGGACGGATGGGTTGAGAGAGTCCCAGCGACTGCGAGTCGGGACGCCACATGGCCCCTGACCTCTTCCTACAGTATCTGAGTCCTGATGACAAGTCCGCCCCAGGTATTCCCGATGAGGGAAGGCAACAAGCCCTCCAACCTCCCATGCAGGAGGTCAGAGACCGAACGGGTGGGCAACCAGGATTAATGGGATGTCTCCCATCAAGACATATCAAAACTCCCTGCAATTGGGAAGCGATCGGGTCCCACTTGGATTTCCCAGTGACGCTCAAATGAGCACACTTGCCCGGCCAGCCTGGTAGGCAAGAAACCGCTCCCCACGAAGGGATCGTGTGGGGCACGTCCCCAACCACACGAGCGCACTTCCCCGGGAGCAGCACACTAGACACGACCGTGTGGGGCTCAGAGCAACCAGCCCCCAAGGCAAAGTGAGCCATTCACAACAAACATAGGAGACAAAAATTATCTTTCCATGGAACAAAGATTACAAGGTGGGCACTTAAAGACGCCATGTACAGGTACAAAAAACATTGGTGTTGCCAAGCAAGGCAACACCTGGGGCCCATGGGGTATGTTACTACAAGGACGGCGTGAAGTGGTGGATGCTCACATCCTGATCTTCTTGTAGCACCTTATGAGGACATCAATGCCACCAATAGCTCCACTCCAACACAAGTACCAATTGCTAATCCTACACAAGTACCAATTTCTGGTCCTATTACTCGCGTCCATGCTCATCAACTTAATCATCAGATGAGTTCATTCTTGAATTCATGTCCATCATATTTAGACCATGGAGACACGTGCACTCATGTTTTTCTTAGGAACCATGGAGAAAATCCAAAGGGAAAAGGATTCGCACAGGCTGGATTCGGATTGTAGAACAACACAAACTTGTGACGGTCACCACGATCGCATACAAACTTGGATTGGGGCATTCAAGTACTTCATAGAATTCTTATGAAGTCTATTTTCATATGGATCTAGATTCATATCCATATCTGTTCTGAGGCGGCCACAAGGATCAACTTACTACCAAGACATTTTTCTATCCAAGGTGTTATGTCGCGTTATTTTGGTCCAATGGGCCGTGTATCAAGTTGGGTCTATTAGGGACACGTCCTAGGGTTGGAGCACAACCCCAACACCCTTGTGGTTGTCCTCCCATGTTCTTATATCCCTTAACCACCACCAGGAACACTCAAGTTTTGTTTAGATTAAGCTTAGTTTTTGCTACTTGCTTGTAAGCGCGCGCGCTGGATCAGCCGCCTGTCTTCTTGTCTTCGGAACCCCACCATATTGAATATTGAGTTTGAAACCTTCATATACATCTAGTAATTTAGTACTTGTTCTACTTGTTCTTGCTAGTTCTTCGATTGCTTGCAGGACGAGTGCCCTAGTGGTTGGGTTGTCGCGCTCCACAAGATCGTGGCAGCCATTGGAGGTGGTGTATCGGTTGCTAAGGCGCAGCATCCGTGGAAGGCTGTAGTCAAGCTGTGAACGTCGTCTCCAATCACCAATCAAGTTATACCCTGCCCTCTCATTGAAAGATCAGGATTCAACCCAACGGGTTCACATCAGCACCAGCACCATGAAGGCTGCCCGTGTGGATGTGGTACCCAGGATGAGAGCACTTTCAGCTCCAACAAGCGCTGCCATCACCTCCCCTGGCAAGAGAGCAAATCATGGCCATTCTCAAAGCCTCCTATTAGAAGCAAGAGGGGGCCGTAGTTGTGCCTAATAGGCTCAAGAGCAGCGTCATGGCGGCCTTCGCCGCGCCAGGTGACCCACCAAGGAACCGATTGGGAGCGTCGGAGCTCCTGAATGATTTCCCACAGAGACTGGTGCCACTCTTGGTCATTGCTGGTCCAGCCTGCCAGATCCGCAAGGATCTTGGAGCAGGATCGGCAATAGGAATGAAGGTGCCTCAGACCCCCTGTGGTACGCCTAGCCGCTCGCTGACATTCTTCTAGCGCCAGGGGCAGGCTGCACGGCAGCCGACCCGGAAGAACTGGCGATGCCTTCTCATCAACCTCATCCCTCTACTCGCACATGAAAGCATTTTGGAAGTAAGGTCTATAGCCCCAAGCAGCACACGGCGCAGACTCAATATCCCTTAACTAGCCACATAAGATCGTGAGGCTCGAGGAAGGGCGCTAGCCGGACGAGGGCGTCATGAGCCTCAACGCATCGGCAGACCCACGGAGTTGCAGCAGAATGGGCAGAGCCCTGAGCAAGGTCTCGGGATTCCGCATCACGCGAGGCACTAGGCAGACCGGTCCTGGCTGCACACCAGCACACAACTGCGAAAAAAACCAGAGGCTCAAGAAGGGTCTCCTGACAGCACCTGACTGTGGTGAGAGACAAGCAGGGCCCACATTAATAACCTTCTGAGCGAATCTCCAATTCCCTCAGAAGCTCGGGGGCTAGGCTTAGTTGGTCGGCTCACGCGAACCCATAGGATGTCTCAACCATCAAATAGCACACAAGAAGAACGAAGGAGCCTTCCCCCAACCACAAGGTCGGAGGAAGCCTCGGGGGTTACTGACGGGTTCCTGTACCAGGGGTACTTTGGGGAAGGGATTTAAGGCAACCAGACACAAAAAGGCCAAGGGTCCAACGGCGAGAAGCGTACTGGAGGTGGCCCAGACGACGCTGCAGCCCATCTCTCAACCTCCCTTGCTCAGGAGCTGAGGGCCATAATTCACCGATTCAGCCAGATCAGGGGTGGGGCCTGCAAGGGGCCCACAGTACCCCACTCCTTAACTAGGCATCACCGGTGCCGTATCGGGAGCATTAAATGTGGGGCGTGGCCCCCTGACCGCCCCACGTGGGGACATGACCTGGCGGAGGGAGCCAACCTTTATCCAGGGGGTTCGAGGGTGAGGCTACACCCTTCGAACCGCCCAGGACAACCTCAGGACAAGGCCACGTGCGGTCATATGCACCCACGCGCCCCGACATCATCATCGCCTTTGCCACCAGGGTGACCTATCAAGGTCAAGGCCATGCCACCACGCTAGGTCCTGGTGTCAGCTAGGCACCCCTGGGCCCACTCAAGGGAATGTACCCAAAACCTACTCGGACATGAAGACTACTCTGCAGGGCGCGTAGGCTTCATGGACTCCCTGAAAACTAGTCGAGTCAAAAGGAAACTACTCTACCGAGTTAGAGTAGGGCTCTGTAGCGTACTCAACTAGAACTCCTACCCTGTAACCCTGCTCCCCCGACTATATAAGGGTGGGCAGGGACCCCCTCCAAACAACTAAGCACAAGGCAACACAACTCATCAATACAATCCACACATAGGATGTAGGGTATTACGCGATCTAGCGGCCCGAACCTGTCTAAGTTCCCTGTGTCACCATCGATTCCTTGATTCTCGGCGACACCCACCGCACAAAACACCACCTTCGGTACTCCCTAGGCAGGTTGCCGGTATAAAACACCGACAGCTAGCGCGCCAGATAGGGGAGTCGCCGAATTTCTCCGCGCAAGATAGATGACACCAACCAACATCAAGCATGCGTTTGCCTTCGAGGTAGACGCAACTTTCATCTTTGGCTCCTGGCCCTTCATCGCCAACAGCGCTGGAAACTTCCAATGCTACATCTTCGAGAACCTGGAGAAGAAGCATCTCAACGAAAACTCTCTTCATCAAGAAGCAGAAAATTCCATCAAGAAAATCCAAAATTTCGATGTCAACATCGAGTTCGACTATGACTCGAACTTGACTATGACTCGGACTAGTTCACGTGAGCTGGCACTCAAGTCACCACGCAGGCAACAACTGCGGGCGGCTCGCCGATAACTTCTTCGACTACGTCGTGACGCTCGCCGATGACTACGGGCGGCTCGCCGATGATTGTGGGCGGCTCACCGGCAATTTCTCCAAGTACGTCGCGGCGCTCGCTGATGACTACGGGCGGCTCGCCGACGACTACTCCGACCGTGTCGTAACGCTCATCGACTACTACTTCGACTACACGTCTTGACTAACAAAATTAGTCGGGGCAAACTTCGCGCCATCACCAACTAGTCAGAATCGACTCTGACTAGTCGGCTTCATCAACAACCGTCATGGTTTCATCGACGACCACCATAGCTTCGTCAACAATCATCAACGAATCCATCTTATTTTCCGCATCCGCGCAACATGTGCTCTACTCGTCGGAAGCTCTTGCGCACAACACGCACTCTACTCACCGAAGGGCAGCAAACTCTCGCGCACAACACGCGCTCTACTCGCCGGAGGGCAGCAAACTCTTGCGCGTAATCGTGCTCTCTTTTTGTCACAATAGCAACCACTCACTTTTGTCTTCTCTTAAGATCACTACTCTTCTCGAGCAGAACACACCTTAACTCATGAAAGCCTCGGGTGTATCTGTCACACCTAAGCCCATACACGTATACGAGACAAAGGTCTCACACACGCAGTGGCAATAGCTACCCAAAGACTGCGAGCCTAAGCGTAACAGGCTAACTACTCGGGAAGAGTATGACTGAAACAAGAGCTTGACTCGCAACTTTCATATTGATCACTGAATAAATTTCAGCAGTTTCAATATCCTATAAAAATGCTACATAATGTATGCATCTTTTCTTTCAGATCGAGCTTCGGCGACGACGCTAAGCGTACCTCCGAAGGCACAGACTAGTTCCCATGCTCGGGGGCTAAGCGCCAATCACTACTCGGAATATCTCCAATGGCCCAGCTAGCTTACAAGCTCAGAGGCTAAGTGCCAATAACTACTCGATGAGGCTCCTACGGCTCACCTAGCGCATAAGCTCGAGGACTGGACGCCGCAAGACTACTCGGATGATGACTTGAGTGAAGATTCAAGATACTTGAGTTGATCGTTCAATCAATTCAAGGCTTGGGGGCTGATAAGCTACACCCAACAATTGATTTTTTCAAGTTGAAAGAAGAAGATTCAAAATTTTGACCCTCAGCCTGATTCTTCAATTCAACCTAAGGCTCGGGGGCTACTCCATATGAAGTGCGATTGTCATCACACTACCATATAAAGGTTCAAAACAAAGGTTACTCGAAGCAATGTCAAGCGAAGCAAAGAGTATCTTCCAGCCATGTGACAGTACTCAAATACTCAAAGACTAGCCACAATGAGAAGCACTCAACGAGCGCTAGAAAATACTCGGGCGACATCTTCGGAGTACTTGGAACTGTTCCACTTGACTACAAAGTACTCGAGGGCTTGTCAGCTAGGCACCCCCGGGCCCACCAGAAGACTTGTACGGGCCTACTCAAGGGAACGTACCCGAAACCTACTCGGACATGAAGACTACTCTACAGGACGCGTAGGCTTCATGGACTTCCTGAAAACTAGTCGGGTCAAAAGGAAACTACTCTACCGAGTTAGAGTAGGACTCTAAAGCGTACTCGACTAGAACTCCTACCCTGTAACCCTACTCCCCTGACTATATAAGGGCGGGCAGGGACCCCCTCCAAACAACTAAGCACAAGGCAACACAACTCATCAATACAATCCACACACAGGACGTAGGGTATTACGCGATCTAGCAGCCCAAACATGTCTAAATCATGTTCCCTGTGTCACCATCGACTCCTTGATCCTCAGCGACACCCACCGCACAAAATACCACCTCCCTAGGCGGGTTGCCGGTATAAAACACCGACACCCAGTATGGGTCCGCAGGCGAAGCAGGACCCAACGACAAGCGTTACGACGTGGAGTGGTCGTAAGTGCACTGAAGAGGTCGGGGAAAGCTAGGAGAAACGGCACGCCCCGTCCATGCCACTCACCAAGGCTCACCTACTCATCTTCGGTACGGATGTCAGCAGCAGCTCCTGGCCTGTTCACTGCCATGGGGTTGGCGGACGGGACGAGGGCATGCCACGAAGTAGGCCAGGCCGTGCGTAAGCAGCCCACAAGAACCTTCTCCTCTCACAAAGGGTTATATTCTTTTCAAATCGTGTGTCCCAGCAGGATTATGCATTTCAAACATGTGTACATCAGATTCCTAGGCCTAATTTGTTAGCATAGAGCATTGGCCCATGGGCACGGCGCAGAAAATCTCTGTGCAACTCGCACTCAGGCCCAGATGCCCGTAGCATACACGCCGGCATAGGCCTTGATCACCTAACATTTGAGCAGCCCAAAATCTCCATTTAGTATTATTTTTATCTATATATTTTTATTTTAGTGTTTTTGCGGAAATAATTGCCATGACAAAGGAAATTGCAAATCTATACCTGTGTAGCCATTTGAGATTGCTATAGCCACTTCAATTGGCATAATCTCAATTCCTAGACATAACTTTTCATATAAATTCAAATTGAGATCAAATTTATATTAAAATTATAGAGCTTGACAAAATATACAACTCCATATTAACAACCTTTTTGTTTGAAGCCATCTTGATAACGAAATAATAAAAAAAAGTGTTCAGATTTGTATTTGTAGATTTGAACATAAAAATGTCTTCAAACAAAAAAGGTTGTGAACTGTAACATTGTAGATCTCATCGAGATCTATAGTTTTCATGAGACTAATGTCGTGCTGGATACATATGCGATCATGGCAAAATACACATTGGATAGAATAGTGTATGATAATATCTTAGCAGAGTGGAACACCACGCGCCATATGAAGCTTCCAATAGAACAAAAATTCTCTTAGGCTCATACTTCTTTTCTGAGAAATCTCTGAAGTCTACAAGGGTTGTGGTTGACGAAGATTTGCTTAGCATCATAGTTTCATGAAAATTTCCTTCTAACTAAACAAAATTATGATATAAAATCAAAGAGTGCATTTCACAAACCGCATGTTCAACCACCGCCCCCAGCAAAGGTTCTAGTATTCTTTTTCAAAAAGATCCAAATTTTGGCGAAATTTGGCTATTTCTACGAGGACCGAAATAAAACCAAATCAACCAGAAAAATTTGACCCAAGCTGAATTTTTCAGCCCTTGCAAAATTCTATACAAGCCAACATACACCCCCTAGGTATAATTATAAACACATGAATAAACCTTAATCATATGTCTCCTTGTGGAATGCAGCAGAAGTATACTTTCACCGTCCGGCCTCTACATATGGGGGTGTTTGGCAGCACTCCACCTTTCAGAAATCAGCTCCACTCCACCAGCTCCACACTTTTGCAGCTCCACTCCACCAACTCCAGAAAAATATGGAGTTGTTGAACGTGTTTGGCATATTGTTGTGCTCCAGCTCCAGGAATATGAGTTTTTGGTGGGAATGTTCTATTTTGTCCTTGGTGGTTGGATCGGTTGAGTTTTTAGCATTGTTTAAATTTTTTCCCCCGCTGCTACAGTAACCACGCTGCTACAGTACCCGGCGTGCTACAGTAGCCAGGCCGTCAGTACCGTTCGTGGTGTTTTTGAGTTTTTTTTTCCGCTGCTATAGTAAAATAGCGTACAATACTTTCATCATTTTTATCCCATGGCAAAAAATATTGAACCAAATAACGTTGTACCGAATGAAAGGTCGCAACAAATACGGTACAAAATCAATCTTTCCAATACAAACTAGTTCCAAGCAAGAGAGAGTGCGGTGGCTAGCTCATCACAAAAGACATCCATAGTTGGCGCGTTGAGTGCGGAAGTTGACCCATCTGACGCCGCTTGCGAAATTGCATATTTGTTATATCTTTCCGGTATTGTTAGGAACAAAATTAGGATCACGATCAAACCGAGCAAAGTCTTCATCTTGACCTCCATGCTCACGAATGAAATTGTGAAGGACCATGGTAGCTACAACAATCATCTTTTGCTTGTACATGGGATATAGTGGCATCTTCCAAAGAATTTGCCACTTCATTTTTAATAGTCCAAAAGATCGCTCAATCACATTGCGGATAGATGAGTGAACCCGATTGAACCTTTCCATAGGCGTCTTAGGTTCAATACCTCTATGCCATTCCGGTAAATGATACCTTTCACCCTTGTAAGGAGCGAGGTAGCCAGGACGATTAGGATATCCCGCATCCACAACGTAGTATTTGCCTATATTCACAAAAAAATAATATGAGTTATGGATTAATGCTACATGTTAATCACATTGATATATCAAATTGAACACATGTTACCTTGTGGAGGATGTGGAAAAAATTCTTCATCCACTCTGAGTGCATTGTACAACACACTTGTATCATGCATAGCTCCAGGTTGTCCCGTGGAAACATAAGTGAAACGCATGTCAAAGTCGCATACCGCTAGTACATTTTGAGTGGCTACCCCGGTCTTTCCAATATATCTCACTTGCTCATCAGGTGAAAGAGCAACACGGATATGAGTGCCATCAAGTGCACCAATGCAATCTTTGAAATGTGGATATGCACGTTTGTCATGTCTTATCCTCTTATGGACTGTGGGGAAGTTGGGATTCTTTGGTCGAATGAAATCTTTCGCCATAGCCATCAAAGCATTTAGCACCTCATCAAATTTCCTACTAATAGTTTCGCCAGAATGCTTAAATCTATTTTGAGCTCTCCTATTAGACTCGTTTCCAGCACATGTGTATAGGAACATAGCAAGCATCTCTTTTGTGCTAATGTGCATAGAAGGTCGCAGCCCATACCTTCCCACCAACACACCATGAAGATCCAAGAAGATTTCATTGTTCATACGTAGTTGTGTATGACATTCTCCAGGACTTTTCATTGTCTCTAGCAGCCATCTTGTTCCACTTACACCAGATGTCCTTGGTGGGTTTTTAACAAGGTAAAGGTCAGCATATATTTGTGCAATTTCTGCAGCACCCAACATAAGATTCCAAAAGACCTCGCTTTCATCATTGGAGTCATCACTATCGCTCTCACTTTCCTACAGATAAGAGATCATATGACATATAAAATAAAATAAGTACTTGGCATTAAAATAACACTTAAGGTTGAATGACAATACTTCAGTCCAACAAGTAATTAAAAATTGAAATAACACTGCAGTTTCAATAACAATAGTTCATGCGAACAAAAAAGAATTATTAAAATGACACAATTCCTCAATTGCCATACTTGGCATTGTACTTTCTGCGAAGCCAATTAAATCTAATCTCGTTTGTTGGCAGGGTCATGAACATTTCCCTTTGGTCCTTCTTCACAAACAACTCTGTGGCGATATAATGCTCATCTGTATCATATCCTGCCCCACATTCCAACACAAGGTCCATGACTTGTTGCACAGTTACTTCACCTAATTTTTTAGATGTAAAAGAGGAAGCGGACTCAGCAATCTTGGTTACTTGTTCCTGAATAACTTGTGTTATTCCAGTTCTTTGTTTCTTTGCTGGTGGAATTCTTTTGTTTGCTAACAAAATAGTAGGAGAAGGAGTAACCTCTTGGACCTCATCTGTTTCATCCCAAGCAACTCCGCCATCATCACAATCATCAGGGACATCATGAACCTCATTGACATGTCCGTTGTCAACATCCTCTTGTGTTGGTGGTATGATGGGATTAGAGCTCATAGGATTCCAATGATCGCTTTCATCATTAGTTATGTCAGCAAACATCACTGTCAAGTCCTCCTCATTTTGCAACGGTTTTTTTCGAAACTTGCCGCAACCTGGAATCTCCTGCAAGTACATCATCGTTATTTACAAAAAAGAAATAACATGAAACTATTGCGCAACAGAAATAAAATATTTTCGGAACTCACCGCCCTTGCCTTCTTCCACCACTCATCATCCATATCAATCACACCTCTCGCTCTGTCCCATCCCGCACCGGTTTGCTTCCTCATTAATTTCTTCCAAGTCGTTAAATCAATCTTCAACTTATCCCACTTGTTCTTCATTTGCCGCTTGGTCAAACGAATTGCAGTGAGGTTGAAAAATTCATTGCTGACCTCATCATAGCCTACTGAGTTCAAATGAGTGTTCGGTCTATTCCCTTTCTTAACTTGTTTGGCAAACAACGAACATATGATCGTCGTGTTTGCATCAGTCCATTCAATTGAATCACCCTGAATAACATATGACAGTCCATTGAAGTACAAGCGTTCAAATACACCCTATGTTTCATATGTGATAGGTTCAGAAAATCTGGTTAATCTGCTCAGAAATAGCTAACCTTGACTCATTCTGAATACCATTAGTGTAGCTACTCAAAAGGATTTATAATCACAGATTGCACTTATGGCTTAATGGAATTGCTGCTGGATAACAGGCAAGTATGCATACAAGTTTGCTACCACACATTACAAGTACCCGAATGAATATATGACTCAACTGTTCTGAAACTTTTACAAAAAAAAAAAATCCCAGACTACAAGAAAAGATGATGTGACTGCTCAACAAAATTGATGTGGTCCCTCCAAATCCTGAGCCAACCCATTCATCTAGACCTGCACCAATAGTTCATACGAACTGAACCCATGTTGCTTATTCAGGAAGGAAAAAGCCTTCCAAGTGTCAACCAAACACACAACATAATGATCATATTTAGAAGGAATGGTCAATTGGGCCTTACCAACAACTACAGTTAGATGCTAACTTTACCGCAGCATTTCAATCAAGTAAAACGATCAGCAAACTGTGCGCTTGATCACCGAGCCTATTATGCAAAGCAACAGCGATGAACTTTGACACGACGGAAAATTAAAAGAAACTCAACAGATTCTACCATAAGTATTTCACTCCTGATCCAGCTATCCAAATTGACTTTACAAGCATATTTCTATCTTGCAGCTGAAAGATGACAAACAATTATACAAGTATCACTGGCTACATGAGTTACTTTTTCCATTACCGTGTCAGGAGCGTTTCTCTTTGATGCCTTCTCACTGCCATGCCCAGCGCCACAGCCACGGCCACGGCCGCCACCCTGGCCAACACGGCCACGACCTCGTCCACCGACACGATCACGACCTCGTCCGCCGACGGCCAGACCTTGGTCACCATCATCCTGGGCCCCGAAATCATCTTGCTCCATGCCTGATGCCTCCCTCGTCGCGTCGATCACGCCGCCCACAACGGCCGGGCCGTCCCTCGGCGCGCCGGCCAGACCGGCGGCGGCCGCCCTCGGCGCGGCAGCCAGACCGGCGGGGGCATTCCACGGCGCGCCGCCCAGGCCGGCGGGGGCCGCCCTCGGCGCACCGGCCAAGCCGGCGGGGGCCGCCCGCGCCGCGCCGCCCAGGCCGGCGGGTGCCACCCGCGATGCGCCGCCCAGGCCGGCGGGGGCCGCCCGCGATGCGCTGCCCAGGCTGGAGGGGGCCGCCCTCGGCACGGCGGCCAGGCCGGCGGGTGCCGCCCGCGATGCGCCGCCCAGGCCGGCGGGTGCCGCCCGCGGCGCAGCGCCCAGGCCGGCGGGGGGCTCACTCGGCGCGGCGCCCAGGCCGGCGAGCGTCTCCCTCGCCACGCCGCCTAGTCCGGCGTCTCCGTCCCCGTCCATCTCGCCGGAGAGCGCCGGCGGCGGTAGGCGGATCGGCGGAGGCGCAAGTCGGGCGCAGCAGATGAGTAGCGGACGGTCTGGTGTTGTATTTTTCTTTTGATAGGAATCGAAGGGGTACTGTGTAACGGATGGCATGGTGGGTAAATAACTACGAACTCCACGACGAGGTCTGTATTCAAGGTTTTTGGAGCACCCCTTGAGGTACTCCACCAAAAATGTGGATCTACCCCCCTGCTCCACGTTTTTCCTGGAGCCGGATTTGCTGGAGCCGAACACGTTTGGATGCGATTTTTTTGGAGTTGCTGAAGTGGAGTGATTTTTGGTGAAGTGAAGTGCTCCCAAACAGCCATATCTCTCCAACTCCCCTCCCCCACCCTCCTAAATTTCCATAAATTCGTTGCCAAATTTTATGAAAAAAAATGAATGCTTTGATCGGTCAAACGGCTGAATCCCACGAAATTTCCGAAACTCACCGATTTAAGATTTCAGTGGGGCCTAAAATTTCTCGCACTTTGAATCCCAAAAGCTTGACCAGGGAAACGGAACGAAAAGTTTAATTTAGTTGGTTTACTTACAGGAAGAAAAGGATCAAAATTGCTAACTACTCTTTGTTCCATAGCATCTTCCGTGGAGAATTTGATGGCAATAAGGAGGGGAGTTGGCCAGTTTCAATGGTACAGTGTTACATGTCGTTTGCAATTAAATCAATTTTGGCGGTGAGCTACAGCCTACAGCTACCTAATCAAAGCAAGTGCATCTGGCTGCACAGTGATGCCGACCGATGGCGGTAATGCACTCACGATTAGTTGCCTCAAGCTCGATGGCGACGGATAAGCTCAGACGCTCAGTACCTCGGCCGATCAACCCACATGGGGTGAAAACGCATCGCCATTCAGATCAAGAATACACACGAAATATTTGGGTCGACGGACACGACGCGAGTGCGCGCGGTGGCGGCGACCGAGAGCGACAGGAGATGCACGCACCGGCACTGCCCCGCCCCCGCCGGGAAAAAAACATGGCCTCGCGGGATACCTCGCGATCGGCCGCGCGCACCACCGCGGCGGCAGTGCTCGCGGGCGTGCCGTCGCGAGCTGCGCCCCCTTCTGGTCTGATTGGCTTTGACCCGGCAGCGGCCGGCGTCGCGACGGCGATCGATTATCGCCCGGGGGCGACGGGTAAACACGATCGCGGCGGCAGCGCTAGCTCCTTTCTCCCGGTAGTCGCGGCCGCGATCGAGTGAGTGACACGAGGATCAGATCGCGTGCGCATTGCTCGGTCGCTGCGTCACTGTGGCTCTGTACAGGGCCTGGACGATGACAAGGCGAGGGAAGGGATGAACGAAAGGGGAAAGCTGAATGAGGTTGGAATTGTGACAGTACCAGGTCAGCCCGCACTGTTTCGTCCTATATACTGTCGCAGCGCACTCGCCGATCGAGATCGTGTTTGGATCGTCAGTGCAGGATCCAATCCAACAACTGCTTGGATCACGAGCTGTTCCTTCGTGCTTTCGAGTAAGGGGGTATTTGGATGATTGATACTAATTAAGAGTATTAAATATAAATTAATTATAAAACTAATTGTACAGTGGAGGCTAATTCACGAGACGAATCTATTAAGTCTAATTAGTCTATGATTTGACATTGTGGTGCTACAGTAACCCTTTGCTAATGATGGATTAATTAGGCTTAATAGATTCGTCTCGCGAATTAGCCCATAACTTCTGCAATTAGTTTTATAATTAGCTCATGTTTAGTCTTTCTAATTAGCATCCGAACATTCAACGTGATAAGGGTTAAACTTTAGCCTGAGGATTAAACACGCCCTAAGTACAAGCCTTCTTCTTCACACCTAGAAGTGGTTATCGGTGCTTGCATGTCGTGGTTTGCTGGGACCCAAGTTCCGTGGGGATCGAGATCCATGCCCGGAGAGGATGGATCTACTCGTCTCATGCCCGGATCTGCGTGTTCCGCTTCGTCGGTCTCCTATGATGGTCAGGGTTGTGGCAGCTAGGTCCGGCGGCGGGGCCCTCCATCCGTCGGTGGCGACAGTGGGAGGCTCAGGGTTGTGGCAGCTAGGTCCGGCGGCGGGGCCCTCCATCCGTCGGTGGCGACGGTGGGAGGCTCTCAACCTTTGCCTTGAAGCCCTTCCATCACACTGTTGTTGCGGCAGTGGCGGCTGCCCGCTTCAGCAGCACGCAACCTGGGCGGCAGTGGTGGCGGCTGCGATTCAGGGCATGCGACGTGGCTCGGCTGCGGCAGCGTTCACAGCCAGCACGAGGCGTGGCCCATCTGGCGCGGCCGTTCTTCCCGGCTGCGATGGCGTCCGTGATCGGCGCGAGGCGGCCGTTCTTCCCAGCTGCAACGGCATCTGCGGCCGGCGCGCGGCGGCTGCTCTTCCGACAGCAACGGCGGGCCCAGCTTCGACGGCGCGTGCGGCCGGTGCACGTTGACCGGTTGCGGCGGCGCATGGTGTGGTCCAGCGGTGGCAGCACCCATAGCCGGCGCACGGTGTCACCCAGCGGCTACGGCGGCTAGGCACTCTAGCGGCGTCGCAGCCTGCCCTGGCGGTGGAGGGCTCCAAGGTGCCGGTGCCAATTCGACCTAGCGCGCGGGCGGGCTCCATGGTGCTGACATCTCATTGTTCTATGCAGCGGTGTGTCGATGGTGCCGTAGTGGTGTGTGCCGATAACGGTTTGCTCGGGCGTATGCTAACCTCGTCGTGGAGGCGTCGTTGGCTGCGACCATGCGGAGGCTCACCTGCAGCACTATGCTGGTGGGGCTGGTGGCACCGGCCGTCTCTTTACAACGTGATGACAATGTGGGTGAAACCCATCCCTCCTTGGGACGGCGTCGATGGCGCCATTGGCGTCATGCCCTTCCTGAAGGTGACATCGGGCATCTCTGGCGAGCTTAGCTCCTGACTGACTGGGGCCAACGTCAAGGTCACCGGTCTTCCCTATCAGATGTGGCGGGTGAAAACCCAACCTAGTTTGGGCTGGCATCGACGACATCTTTGACATCATGACCTTCTTGAAGGGGATGTCAGGCAATTCCGCTAAGGAGGCTTGCTTCGGCGACGGCTGCTTCCGAAAGGGCGCTTTTCTTTATTTTCCTTTCTTTGTCTTTTCCTTTTCTTCAAAAAAAAAGGAAAAGAGAAAAGGAGAGAGGATCGGTGGCTCGTGTTGACATCCCAATTCGACCAGCCAGAGTTCGTGGAGGCTCAGATCGATGTCCCAATCTGATCGGGTGGAGTTTTCGCTGAGGCTCGTGTCGATGTCCCAATCCGACTGGCCAGAGTTGAGAGAGATCCGGTTGATGGTTCAATCCAACCGGCTGATTTTGTGTGGTTGAGTTGAGTTTGAGTAGTGCGTTGGCGTAGTACAGCGCAGGTTGATGTCCCAATCCAACCGGTCGGTGTTGTTTCTTTATTGTTTGCCCAAATTAGATTTATCCTTCTTTTTAATATAATCGGCAGCTTTGAGCACAAGCCCGCTTCAATGGATCATCAAGCCTAGGTGGCAACCCCTCTTGAATTCTAAAAAAAAGAAATGGATCATCAAGTCAATAAAAAGGAATAGTAGTACCTTTCGGGCACTGCTCGGCGCGACAATGGCGTCACATGGCAGCTCCAAGCAAGTAGTAGGAATCGGTTGACCTGCTACAGCTTCCAGGGGCGCGCCTGTCCCTTCAGTTTTGTTTTTCTAGCGTTTCTCCGCGCACAATGCCATGCTCTTGCTCTGTGCAGGAGATGCCAGATCAGATTCGTGTCTGAATAATCCTGTAACTAAACAGTGCCAGCCACATACCGCTAAGCACAGTAGCTTGCGATGCGATGCATCGTGTGTGTCTCGCTGAGTCGCTGGTACACTGCTATCTATGGTGCACTTATGCACGCATTATTGGGGCTAAAATATTGGGCTTTGAGAAGAAGGTTCTCCCCGTCCCGTTTCCATCATGTCTGTTGTCTCGCTCATCGACGGGGAGGAGGGTGCATGGTATGGGGCTATGGGCTGTTCTTCGGCATCAGCAGCGGCCGTCGTCGAGTGTTCGCTGTTCTCAGCGATCGGCAGCATGGCTCTGCGCTTTTGGATAAGAAAAGGGCAGGCATGGTCTTTGGGGAAGTTGCTCTCTCGGCATCAGCCGCCGGGAATGGGGAATCAGCTCCACTCTGCGTGCTTCTTCTGCAGCCGCCGGTCGACCGGCCGGGCATGTGCAATTGTGCTGGCAGATGAGATGAGCGGATATGGGTGGGCAATCTCGCGAACAGATTATGGCAAACTCCCAACAAAAAAAACACAGTCTGCATTCTTAGAGAAGCAACCACAAAATTTCAACAGGGCTGCAGTCAATTGATGGTTATTAGCAATGGCAGCCTAGACACTGCAAATTGAGTTAATGAGTAAAAACACCTATCGCTATTCGGCAGCTCCTTTGAGTGCGTCCAGGAGTCACAGGATTCAGGACACAATGCCGGGGATCAGCTGCTTCTCCAGGCTCCCCTATGCAGTGATATTCTCCAGGCAATTATACAAAAAAATAGTACGGCAAAATCTCCCAAAATTATATCAAAGACCTCAGCCAAGCACAAATTCAAGAAAACTTATATAACAAAGTAAACTAATTAATGCTTCATCGTATTTTTCAAGGAAGGGGGATTAGATTAATGAGTTGGCACACTACATCCCCAAATTGGAAACGGGGAACCTGAAAATGCAATATCCATAATCCATCTAGATCCCTCCGTAGTCTTCTTCCCCAGTGGCCTTCATTGTTGGTGTTGGCGATGCTCCAGACAAACAGAGCAAACGCCGAGGCAGATTACAATCCTCGTGCCAAATCTGCCGACAAACCCCAAAACATCAGACATGATGCAGCAAGACCTAATGTTCTGGAACCAGACTGAAATGCATCTGAAGTAATGAAAGAACATAGGTGGTTGCATCAACGAGTACAGCAGAGGAAGTAGATACAGCACCTCCACCCCTTGAACCATAAAGGTGGATGCCTGATTCCACTCTGTGGCCATCAACGGCGAGGTCAATGACCCAGACCTACTACTCACATGGGGAGCGCCTAGGAGCACTCATCCCTTCGCAAATAGAGACCACAAACTGACCTCCTGCCGAAGAAATCGATGACCACAATGGTGACCTTGTCATGGCCAAACATCGGTAATGACTTCGCTGTTAGATTTATTTGGACTAAAACCTAATGGGCTGGTAGAACCTAATGAACACTCACAGGCGAGCTCACCAGATAGAAAGGAGGGGACTAGGAGGCAGCAGCTGCGCTGCTATGATCAACATTTGGTATATGCCACTATCCACATATAAATCCAGCAACAGTAACATTATCATGATAAATTTATTTATAATTTTTTTCAAAGGAAACATCTCGCTTCACCTTCTGAAGAGTAAAAAATCCAGCTTGAGTAAGCACATAATTTAGGGTGTGTTAGGGACTGCTCCACTCCAGTTTTTTCAGCTCCGCTCCAGTTTTTTCAGCTCCGCTCCAAAACTATCTCGCCAAACACCTCCAGCTCTAACAATCCCAACTCCAGAAAAAGGTGGATCTAGAGGGCAACTTCGAAGTTTTTCTGGAACACCTCAAAAGGTGTTCCGAAAATACAGGTTTCATACTTTTTTGGAGTTAGGTAGAAATTACCCACCAATACCACTGATTACATATACTTCTTCAGAAAAAAATAGATCAATCCGCTTGTCCATCCCTTCCTCGCATCGCATTGCCTACCGCTGCCACCGCATACCCAAGCCGCCACTGCCGCCATCCTTGGCCTCGTCGGCTCTAACCGGCAAAATGGATCCCGCTCGATGCCCTCTTCAAGATGATGTCCAGCTGTAAGGGGATTGACAAACCTTCTGCACCGAGGGCACCGGCCATGGAGTGCCCGGCCCTAGCCCTGGCTACATCTGCTGCTACTTTGGGGAGATACTTGGTTTTGGTTGATTGGAGTGTCACTGGATTGATTTCATTTTTGTCCTATATCGAGCTGAACAAGTAGTGGGCGGATAGGGAGACTCACGATTAGCAAGCAGTATGTAATCATGATTTTAGATTTCTTCTATCTTTTGAAGGCGCGAATTTCTTGAGAAACTGTCATTGCTTAGATGATGCCAGCGGACCAATTGGCCTGTTTGGCCATGGAGAAGTAGGCACTGATCAGGGAGTC